>NC_040889.2:25269877-25274877 GCF_900634795.4 Betta splendens | reverse complement strand
TGTGCAGTAATTAGACCCGTTGGACCTCAGCCGACGATCACAGCAGACAAACCTTTAATCAGCTGCATGTTCGTAATTGGCAATCAGTGTTTAAACAGAAGTTCTTTTATCTATTATTGGCTTTCGAATGTGAAATGAGATTTTTTTAATAACAGCTCCAGTTTGGCATCTGTCTGGGTTATTCCCTTAGTGATGAGTCTCATGTCGGCCTCGTGTTCTAGCGCAGGTGATGACATTCACTTTGCAGTAAGCGCCTGGTTTTCCGTTGCTGCGGTGAGTAAATGTCACATCTAAAGGCTAATCTGCCTCTGCTGCCTGTGGACAGTGGTTGGTTCTGTCAAAGTCAGCGTCGTGTAGCAGCAGTAGATACTTCTCTGCAGGTGATGTGGGCGTGCAGCGGGTGTGAACCCTAATTGGCTGTTGTTCTGCCTTTTGAATGAAACCAATCAGATTTTCACAGCGTGAAAACAGATTAGTCAACATGTACAATGCATAATGTTCACAGACTGGCTCCATATTAAACATTCTCATCAAGTAAAACATCGTCAACCTCAACCATCCTGTACACAGTGTTTAACCCATAGTGAAACAACATCAAACATACTGATATGATTTCAGGACATTTTTATTAAACTTGGTTTGTGTAATTCTCTCTCATTAGATTATAGCTTTGAACAAAACCAAGGAGCGAATGCGGCCTTATCACGTCCACCACGAACGCGAAGACCCGGACATCAAAAGATCAAGAAGGTAAAGAATCCCGGCGCTCCTGCGCCTCTGAGACGTCACAGTACCGTGAGCCCTGCTTCCTCTCTTGGACCCTCAGGTGCAGAGCTTCATGCGCGGCTGGCTTTGTCGGAGGAAGTGGAAGATCATTGTTCAGGACTACATCTGCTCGCCTCACGCCGAGAGCATGAGAAAGAGGAACCAGATCGTCTTCAACATGGTGGAGGCCGAGACCGAGTACGTGAGCGCGCAGTCTGCAGCCGCTGAAGGCGTGTGAGGCTGGTGTGGCTGCTCAGAAACAGGCTGTTCTGTGTCTGCAGGTACGTCCACCAGCTCTACATCCTGGTCAACTGCTTCCTCAGACCTCTGCGTATGGCGGCCAGCTCCAAGAAGCCGCCCATCAGCCACGACGACGTCAGCAGCATTTTCCTCAACAGGTGCGTGACCGCGCTCCAAACCCAAGCACAGACGCCTTGATTATAATGGAGACGGACACTGAGCAATAAAGACGTCTTCTGTCATTTTGTTTTCTCACTCCAGCGAGACCATCATGTTCCTACACGAGATTTTCCACCAAGGCCTGAAGGCGAGAATAGCCAACTGGCCAACTCTGGTGCTGGGTGAGCTGCTCTTTGTTAAAACACAAATAGACACCGAGTGGCTGCTACTCGACTTGATGTCACCCACTCGGTGACATCAAGGTCGGGTTTTCAGGCCCTGCACGTCCTATTTACCTCAAGCCTTGACGTTTAAGTGTCACGCGCACACACACACACACACACACACACACACACACACACACACACACACACACACACACACACACACACACACACACACACACTCTCCTTATCTTAGCCTGCAACACTCTCACACTCATTGTGTTGACAGACAATGAGCACCCAGACATCCTGCGATTTCACCTCCCAAACCCGGAGCCCCGTCCACAGATAAGCATCGCCACGGCGACAGGCCGCTGAAAGACGTAGCAGCAAATCACTTGTGACACTCTCAAAAAGGGAAGGATCCCCTGATTAAACATGTCGTCCTTATCGGACCGCCTGCCTCAGACGGCTGCTAAACGTAGAGCTTTTAATCACAAGTGGGTTGTACGTCACATCGCGTTCTGGAGTCTTTCCAGGGACGACGCGCTGCTGTTATTGAAGAGCGAGGATGAAAAGCCAGATGAGTCAATAACTTGTTTCTCTGCAGCGAAGGAGCGAGCGGAGCTTTTTCAATAACGGCTGCAGAAAGCAGCTTTATTGGAAGCTGGAGTCACTGGTAGCAATAGATCAAAGACACGTAAAGCTTATTACAACATTACATGACACAAAGAGTTAGACCAGAGTTACTGTAAAAGAAGTTACAATGAAAAGAAAACTGCATCTACAAACAGATGAACTCGTCACTAGCGCAATCGGTCATTTAGCGTTTCTCTCTCCTCAAATCATTTATAATAGATTCAACTCCAGCTCAGTCCCACTGAGACGTGAACGCACAGAAACGATCAGGAACCTATTGACCTTTAACATGTATGGTCTCTTCTCCATAGCCGACCTGTTCGACATCCTGCTGCCGATGCTCAACATCTACCAGGAGTTTGTGCGGAACCACCAGTACAGTCTGCAGGTTCTGGCCAACTGCAAACAGAACCGCGACTTCGACAAGCTGCTGAAGCAGTACGAGTCCAACGCGGCGTGCGAGGGCCGCATGCTGGAGACCTTCCTCACGTACCCCATGTTCCAGGTAGGACGCGCACGCCGGCCGGCGCCAGGCCGCGCCGCGGTGGCGCCGCTGCATTAACCCCGCTGTCGCTCCCCTCAGATCCCCCGTTACATCATCACCCTGCACGAGCTGCTGGCTCACACGCCCCACGAGCACGTGGAGCGCAAGAGCCTGGAGTTCGCCAAGTCCAAACTAGAGGAGCTGTCCAGGTGCGCGTCCGCTCCGCGCAATGGTCCGTCGGTCTGTGTATAGAGGTATAATGATTCTCCGTGTGCCCAGAGTGATGCACGACGAAGTGAGCGACACGGAGAACATCCGGAAGAACCTGGCCATAGAGCGGATGATAGTGGAGGGCTGCGACATCCTGCTCGACACCAGCCAGACCTTCGTCAGACAGGGTGAGTCTTCCTCCGTCCCACCCGTCAGCCGATGGGAGAGGATCCACAGTCTGACCAGTCATGCGCTCACAGATTCATGTGTTCACCGGTGAACCGCTGTCTGACTGTGGACTCACAGCGACGCCCACCACATGAATTGTATTTAATTTGCCAGCGCTGACCTGAAGCGACAGGCGGTTGGAGCGACGGTCCCTTAAAGACACTTGTTCCAGCACCCTGGGAAATAAGCTAAATGAATATCTGCTGCTTCTCTCCGGAGCGAGTCTAATTACTTTAGCGCAGGAAAAACGAATAAGCAGGGCTTTCTGCCGTTTCTGATTCATGACTTACGAAAATCATTTGGACACATGAAGCCAAGTCGATGCGGTGATGCCCGGCCGGAGCATCGTCGGCTGGGCTCATGAGCGCATGGAAAGTTACCTGACAGGGTTCAACGCTTCTGAGCGGCGCTAACGCTCGCTAGCACTGAGCCTCAGCCCGTGATGTGGCGTGTAACCCCCCCCCCCCCCCCCCCCCCCCCCTCCCCCGCTCTGCAGGCTCCCTGATCCAGCTGCCGTCGGTGGAGCGCGGTAAGCTGAGCAAGGTCCGCCTGGGCTCCCTGTCCCTGAAGAAGGAGGGCGAGCGCCAGTGCTTCCTCTTCACCAAGCACTTCCTGGTCTGCACGCGCAGCTCCGGGGGGAAACTGCACCTGCTCAAGGTGAGAGCGTCAGCTCGGTGCTAGTTTCACCGGCGTCCGTAAATACAGGAGACTTCTAACAAGCTACTGGGCCTTGTTGAGTGGGAGTCATTGTTCCGCTGTAAGACTGAGATGTGACTTAAACCCATTAAATAATGGGGCTCAGTGTGACTGATGACCACAGGGTGGCAGGACAGCACATGTGGAGGCTTCAGGATACTGACGTCAAAATTCCAAAGTAAACACAACCAAATGTCAGATTGATCAAGAAATCAAGAATTCCTGTAGTTTCAGCCATTCAAAGTATAAGGGGTTTTCAGTTGTAGTTTTATTTATGTGTGGACTGTGGATGTGCTTTCAAATAAAACAAAAATTATGATTATTTCCCTCATCATTGAAGCAAATAAAATACTGAAAAAGAGCTGCTTATCCAAAAAGGCTAAATTATTGATCAGTGTTTTGTTGTTCCTTTGTTTCTGGTCTGTATATAAGGAAATAATGAAATAGTTAGAGTTAGTGAATTCTATTTTATACCTACAATATGTTTATTTTACTCCTTTGTTAGTTAGGTAGTTAGTTAGTTTAGTCTCTAGCATTATTCATAACAGAAAGCTGTGGGGCACTCAGATGCTAGGCGACTAAAAACATTGGAACGTCACATACATATGATTACGCACAGACCTAAATGGAAAGAAAAGAACTAAATAAAATAACAACACACACAAACACAAACAAATGCACGAAATAACATTACCGTACAAACATAGCATCTGGTTTGCCCAAACCTGTAAAACAGACGAAACCACTGATGCAGCACAAAGGACAAGTTTTCCCAAAAGCAAAGCCTGGAAACGTTTCCTCTAATCACTGCAACAAGATTCTAGTTTCTGAGGAAGGTTTTCTGTTTTCACGTCCTGCAGGACGTTCAACACTGCTACTGCGTAACAACAGACGGCAAAGCCTCAAGAATATGCTCGGCTTTGTGGGTGAAACTAAGAGAAAACCGTGCCGGAGTTCATGGGCCCAGATGTTTAATGCCCTCTGACGGCTGCAGAGGTTCCTATAGAGAAGCAGATAAAGGACCGTCCAGGCCGACATGCACAACATGCAGCTGTTGTGCGCATGCAAGACGACTATGCTAACTGTATCAGCAATATGGAAAACAAACTCCTACTCAGATGCTACATTGTTTATACGTAAGATAGTGTATTTTAGAATTAAGTTCAAGGGGTTTCTTGCAGAGCCTCGGATGCAAAAGTAGAATTCAACATGAAAAAACAGAAAATTTATATTCATAGCAGTTCAGGATTTCTTCATCAATCATGTGATATGTGTGGAGTCACTATATACAAAAACAAATAAATAGGGCATCTGATGAAATAATTAGCGTGGTCAATAGCTGTCATACTGTCACTCAAGCGAAGCTACATATCAGAGAGTGCAAAAACGGAGCCAGACCGCGTCCTGGAGTCGCA
>NC_040889.2:24253459-24315959 GCF_900634795.4 Betta splendens | reverse complement strand
CGACAGGTGGAGCGAGACAGACGCGGCGCCGACGACGCACGGAGGAGGAGATCGTATCTGATACAAGCGCCGATAGGAATCAGACCTGAAACATTTGGGATGAGCGGCGGCGCTAACGCTTGCTGGGGCTCTGGGCTCAGTGGAATGCGGCGAATGCGCGGCGTGCTGTGTTCAAGCGGGACGCCCTGACAGCCCGCTCAGGTCGGGGGACGGGAGCGGGACAGCTGGGGCGGAGTGTGTGTTCAGCGACGGGTGGACGCACGGATGGAAGGCATTCTCCAACTGCTCTAACTTTAGACCACACATGGTCAGAACCCAAACCTGTCCATGGCGTGTCACCACTAGCGTCCATGAAGCCCTCCGTGTGTGTGTGTGTGTGTGGGAGCGACTTTTCCCTAAGTGGAGCACATAAATAAGCAGCTCCAGACGGGCCAAAACATTTGCTAGTGTAACGAATGTATTTTTTTTTTCTCCGGGAGCTTATTGTTTCAGCCTCCTGCAATGCAACGGGTTCAAAAGTTCATGAACTCACGGTTGGAAGTGTGAACGGAATATAGTTTGTACCCAGCAAGACGTGACCTAAAGACCTTGATTTGGTGTCACAACCTTCCTCCTCCCTCCGTAGGGGAAACTCAACTAGGCCAATTAGCTGGAATACAAAGTGAGTTTTGGTTGAGCAAGATCCAATCAGAATTTCTATTAAACGAGAAATGATTTGAGGAGGGATTTGTGTGTGGGTGTGTGTCTTGGTCCTGGGCTGTGTGTGGATAAAGGTAGCGTGGGTTTTAGGTGCCGCTCGCTGACTCCAAATATGAGAATAAGAAACAGATAATCATGAACAGGCAAGTGTAAGGTCATCGCCACACACACACACACACACACACACACACACACACACACACACACACACACACACACACACACACACACACACGCGCGCGGCCGGAGCGCTAATTGCCCGCGGCCCGCGCTCTCGTACTGCAGAACAAAGGCGCGCTGAGCATCTTTCAGCTGCTTTGACGTGACACAAAGCTCCACTAAAGCGACAGAGTTCCTGCTCCGTCAAACTGGCCTTTTTAAACGGGGCTGAGGCGCCATCAAAGGCGGAGGACGGGGACCGGCGGCGCCCGCTTCGCACGCTTCATCCTGTTTGCAGCGCCTTCCAAAGAGAATTGGACGTCTCCTCAGAGGGCGGCACAGAAAGACGAGGACGCTTCCGGGACTCGGCGGCGACGGCTGATCTTAAACACGCTGCCACAACTTTAATCATCCACGCAACTCAATTAAGCAGGAGAGGCTGTTACTCTTTACCTTCACCCTTTCATTATCTCCCGGTGAATCAGACGCGTTACGTACAGGTGTGCAGGGAGTTGATCCCTCAGCACTGAGCAAGGTTCCCCTGCGATAAACAGCAGAAACCGAGGCAGCCGAGCACTCATCATGCAAATGTGTGTGCGTTCGTCTGGATTGTGTTCTAACCTCCAACGCCCTCATAACAGAGACGTTTGGCCACAATAAGAGGCGCAGGCCGAGGACCCCGGCAGTCCACTTAACCCCCCGCCCGGGACCTTGACAGCTCCTCCGCGGGAGGCTCACCCCGAAGGTCCTGGAAAATGCTTGGCTCATACCGAACACCCGCGTGCACGCACGCCCGAACCCGCTGCGTTAATAAAGACGTCCGTGCACGCGTCCATCTGCAGCACAGGACTCGGAGGAGCACGGAGGTTTCACACAGGCGTGAAGAATCAGCAGAGGGCCGCGTGTCGGCCCCCTGCTGAGACGCGGAGCCTCCAGGGTTGCAGCTCCTGCACCTCGCCTGCACACGCGTGTGCTCATATAAATACTTTAGCGTGTTGCATTCTACTGTAAATAGCAAAATCACAACAACCTGCCTGCGGGAAAACAGCGTTTTTAGCTCCGGGTGCTGGTGAAGGACGTCCATCTTCTCCCCACAACCATCTGCTCTCAGAACGCGCCGCTTCGTTTTTGTTTTTTTTTTACAATCAGCAGATGCTGTGGAAATTACCTCCTCTGCCGCCACATCAACCGCATCTCCTGCCTGCCGAACTCACAACCGCGAGGACGAGCGGCAGTTTGGGCCGTTCTTGAAAGTTCCCACGGAACTGACTGGACTGCGCCTTGAATCCAGTCGCGAGGCTGTGATTGGGTTTTCACTGTAACAACTGCGTTGTGTAGACGACATTGTGACTAAGAGGTGTTCGCTGTCTAGACTGATGCAGATACTGGCAGTGGCGAAACGCCGGCGTCACATTATCGCATCATGTTTTTTTAATAGTCCTTCAGTAAAGTAATGCACTTTTAATATGAGTGCGTCTGTGAGGAAGAGACATTTTACTAACTTTCACTTGGAGCCAGTTTTTCTCTGCTGCTGCGGTTTGAAGTGACTCATCCGGGTGCACTTTCTGTTGCTTGCGCTGAGGTGTTGAAACTCGGCCTGAGCCTGAAGCCGCCGTGGCTCAGACAATAACGACCCATCTAGACGCAGTCACGCCTTGAATCCATGCAGATACGCAGACTCTTAATGAGACGCTTCACTCCGGGCCCATAGCGTAAGCAGCGCTTCAGCATCGCACCGGCCGCTCAATAGGTTTCATAACATAAGGTGAGTGGCAGCGGGCCAGGCCCATTCTCCAGGCTCATGAAATCAATTTAAATAATACCACATCACACAACAACATGTTTGGAGCGAAGCTGGTGATGAATTGCCCGACGTTTATCTTCCCACGTCAACCCTCCGTCTCGGCTCCGCCTGGGTTAAATTCCAGCCTTGATTTGATTTCGAGATCCTGCAGCGGAGATGAAGCGCTTGGCGCGAATACCTGTTGTTGATGCTATCGGGGGGGGGGGATTTGAAAGGGTTATTTCGGCTGTAGGGCTTTCTCACTTGATAAGAGGGATCCCCTGGAGGCGGGAGGCTTTCTGCACGGCGACGGTGATTTATAAACATGCACAACTATAGCTACTATCTGTCAGCGGGGCCGTTATCTCCCGCAGATAAAGATAACTGCTACCATTTGGCTTCCTATGGCCATCTCTTGGAGTGCTACATACCCAGCGTGGCCTCATAAAAGGCCCGATACACACACGCGCACACGCGCGCACACACGGCAGCGCTCGCAGGGCGGTTTGTGAACTATGAAAGGGGCCGGGGTTTTATGAAGGCGCTGGCATTATAACATCCTGACACAGCTCCACGGTCGCCCGCCTCGAAGGTCACCGCGTGTTTGCCCACACGTGCTCGGTGGGTGCACGCTGCATGTGCGGGGACGTCGGCCTGTGTAAAAGGCTGCGGCGTGAGTCTGATGATGATTTTTGCAGCCTCCCACGTGTGCTCCCCTCCATCCTCTCCTCCTCCTCCCCCTCGTGCTGTCTCACATGGCACGCTTCCTCTGTCTCTTTTTTTTTTTTTATCTTTTCGCCTGGTCCATCGCTGCCCTCGTTGCCAGTTTTCCTACTCATTTCACTCCTCCATCCATCTGCTGATCGCTTGTCCTGAGAGACAGTGAGGCCGGGAGCGGGGGGTGAGGGGGGCTCTTATGGCAACAAGGGAGGAAACACAGGTCGACGTGATTCTGTGATGCACCAAAAGCAGGAGGGCCACATGTTGTGGACGATGCAAAACAGAGTATATAATATATACAGTAGTGTGTTTTTCAAAATTCACTACCATTAATGCGCATGTCTAAATTCTTAGTGAGTGATCAGATCCTTTTATTCTGTTCTACAGCATCGTCTACGTCCCAAAAGGTATCATTCAGTCTATTCATAGTTTCATTTCATGTGAAAAGACTATTTCAGCTCCGGAGGCTGCAGGCAAATTAGGCAGCACAACTACAATAAATGCAGTATTTGACTGTGAGAGGAGGAACGAGATGGAGCTGCTGCAGATCTTCATCCCGTAGTTTTATCAGTCTGCAATCTGCAACGTCTTGGCTCCTGTTACGGGCCTCACCGGTGACGTGATCCACTGTCAACACGCACCTGGCAGTGATCGCTCATAGTGGTGTGTGCATATGCGTGTCACCCCACCCATTAATGTGTGTAGTTACACTTATTCTTATGTAAGTAGACACATGGCAGCGTTTAGCAGCCATGTGGGCTGTTTGTGTTTATCCAGCCTCCTGGAACCTAATCACAGCTCGCCGGCCATTCAGAGCCGAGTGCAGGTGATGGAGTAAACA
Source organism: Betta splendens (assembly GCF_900634795.4). Lineage (NCBI taxonomy): Eukaryota > Metazoa > Chordata > Actinopteri > Anabantiformes > Osphronemidae > Betta > Betta splendens. The sequence continues at coordinate 24,311,757 of NC_040889.2, read as the reverse complement.
GAACCAACCTCCCCGTGGGTCTCTCGCCGTCTCCCACACACACACACACGCACAGAGCGAGAACCCATGTTACACGACTCATTGCTGCTGTTCTGTCCCGGCTGCCAAATACCTCGTCCCTATAAAACAACGAGTTATGATTAATCGCACACACTCGGTGATATATTTCTATTAATTGACAGTAACCGCTCATGTGTGACTGTGCATACACTCACATGCATCCACAGGCCCGCCCCCCCCCCACCATCACCGCGGTCCCGGTAAACATGTCAGAGCGTACAGTATTTACAAAGGAATCGAAGCGGGTTTGGGACGGCAATGATTCAGGAGAATGGCCCCAGGGTCTGACAGGATGTTGGGGGATGTGTCATTTTTCCTAACTCCCTTGGTGATGAGCGGAGACATAAAGAAAGCTTTTTACACGCAGACACACACACACTCCTCCGCTCTCTCACACATATGGCCTGTTCCACAGCCATAAACACGGTTGCTTGGCAAACCAGCGGCCTGGGTGAGTTGAGAGGAAGTGTCTGTCTGACTTTTTCGCTGCAGCGTGCCGATGCAGAGCACATCAAACGCCCGCCGGAGCCCCCGCATCTCCGCCGCTTCACTCAGCAGCGAGAGCAGAACAAGAACGTATCTGTCACTGCTCTTAATTCATTGTCTCCCCGGGGCAAAACGAGCGCTGACAGACGTAAATGGCAGAAATGAATATTGTAAGATCACAGTGGGGCGGGGGGGGGGAGGAGCGAGGACGAGGGAGGATAGAGGGAGAGAAGAGGCACGAAGGAATGCACGGGAACGTCCCTCGCCGCTGACAGTCGCTATATTATACTGGGCTAACCACCTGCTCGGAGCCTGAGGTGCACCCTCCATAAAGCTCCGACAGATGGACACAGTAAAATGCACCGTGACCAGCAGCTACGCTCTCGTGTGTGTTTGTCTATTGCAGGATATACTGCATATAAAAAACGTAAAACCTACGTCTGAGGCTCCTGGAGTCTTCCACCGTGCCCCGGAGGCCGCGCCGCTGATACGTGACACTCTATAGGCCTGAAGTCGCCGAGTCCCTGCAGACGCCTCCCGTTCCAGTAAACCTAGCAGCCAGTTAACCAGTAAGGAATGTGGCTGTCAACTCGTATGACGAGCGGCGCTCACATGGCGCTCGCTCTGATTTCACTGCTCTCTGCTGCTGCTTCCCCGCGTGTTATCGTGACCTTTAAGGGGAAATCTGTGTAGACTAAGATCTTGAGTTTTACAGGTTAACGCTGGATAAGTACACGCTGGGAGCCGGTTTAGATGATCGGACTAAACCGCTGGATGCTCACTGTGTGCCTGAACTGGTGTTGCTTGACCCCATTGGATTTGACATTTTTACGTGTTCAAGCCGAGGTAGAGAAATAGTCAGTTGTGTATTATGAGCTGCAATAAGAGTCCCAGAAGGTGGTACTGTCATTTTGTGCCAGTTCCTCAGACATAAAAAGAAAAAGGTTTTCCATTCCCAGAAAAGAGGAGTGCAGAAACAGTGGGCTGGTGGGGAATTTAATTTTACAGATGTGCAGTGGAAGTATTGGATGCAGTTATCTGTCTGCCCGCTCTCCACTTCAGTAATGACAAGGTAAATACCTCTGTGGAGAAGCAGCCGAGTCCATTTCGGACTCTCATTAACAACAAAAATGATCAAAAGCAGCGGCCGCGCTTTCCTTTCGCCTCTCTTTGTCTCCTGGTTCCTCGTTTCTCCTCTCGTTCCCTGTCTTCCGTGCTCTGACCCCTTTGCCCCATCATCTGTAATTAGACAACTGCACAAACTATATGGAGAAGTTCATGGCATACGGTATGTGTGGAAAGGTCCCTCGCACGCGCCTCTAGTCACAGTTCACCCAGAGTTCATCTTCTCTTGGCTCAACATATTTTCCCTTTGGACCAAAGTCAACAAATGATCTTTCACTTCAGAAACACACACACATATGCATAAGCGCACACGCACCGCACTCAACAGGATACAGAAACAGGTTGAGAAAAGAAACAATCACACATTCGCCTTTTAAGGTCCCAGTGCATTTGTAGTTTCTAGGTTACTGTGATTTGATTTATCAGGCAGCGGAACATTGCCTGAGGATATTGAATTGAAAATATATCAGATGTATGAATTTCAACAGGGGGAGGTGAAATAATGTAAATAGATCTGATTTGGGGTCACGAGCAGAACGGGGCCGAGCGGGGAAACGCAGGCAGGTGGAAAAAAAATCAAGCCACGGACGAGCGAGGAGCAGAAAATGCAAAGGGAGCAGGGAGGAAGCGGCGGAGGCGACTTCCTGCACGGGGTCGATGCCACGGTCCGGACCGCTCGTCATCGGCTCCGCAACCAGAGGGCACGGAGCGGCGTCGCTTGGGGCCTTCCTTTGTTAAATAATACCCTCTACTGTCAGTTCGTTATTCGTCCACGGCGAGTCAAGCTGCAGTCTTGAATCAGCCGATGCCTGAGGGTTCAGCTTCCAGGGATGCACGCGTTCCTGTGATTTCCTGAAGTGCTGCCCTTCACGCCTTGGAGGAAAAAAACAACACACACAAGAATGGGAAACCTGTCCTGCAACATGTGTAACGCACAGATGTTGGAACCACCCTGCTCCCACCTTTGAGCAGCCGTACAGTATGTGGAGCTCATTCAGAGGCTCCTCTTCCTATTGAATCTCAGCCATTCAAGCGGGCGCGATGACTGGGCTCGCTCGTCCTCCCTCCTTTTCTCTCTCTCTCTCTCTCTCGCCCTCGCTCGGGTTAGCGATCTGTCGCCGTCCTTCTTGCTTTGTGTCTGCAGCCAGCGGTGCACAGCTCGGAGCGGTGGCTGAGGGGAGCTCGCCGCGTTACGGCGTGCGCGCGTGCACCGGCGCCCGCGCACGTGGTTGTGTGCGTCGCCGCCCGCCCTCCGTGCGCGACAATGTCACTGGGCTGTGTAATTGAAATGGAAATGAGCCAATCAGCGGCGGCAGCGGCGTGCCACCTCGGCCTGCACCCGTGCCGCCGCCGCTGCAGCTGCTCTCTCGCCCTCGCGCTCTCTCTCTCTCTCTCTCTCTCTCCATCTGTGCGTGCGTGCACATGCACGCCGGCGTGTTTGCGCTGACGATACTTGGCCCTACAGTTACAGCCCCGAGGGCCTGAGGAGGCGGTGTGAAAATGTAATCAGTTGGTAATAAAGATTACCTCCCTCTTTCTCGCTCGCCCTCTCTCTCTCTCTCTATCGCTGAGTTCGTCATTGTGGAGCACACGCGAGCGAGCACACGCTCCGTGTCCGGCCGATTGCTCTGGCTTTGTGTTGTGACCCGCCGCTCGCTGGGACAGCTGTGACACAACAAAGACACGCAATTATCACCATTTGACAATTACCTTAATTACCTGTTTTACGGCTAGAAGGCCTCCGCTGCCGCAGTGGAAAAGGTTGCTCACGATGTCACCAGGAGGATGTCGTAAAATACGAGGAAGTCATTGTGGCAGTTGGGTGGAGTGTGTGTGTGTGTGTCTGTGCTTGTAGGTGTGTGTGTGTGTGTGTGTGTGTGTGTGTGCGACACTGGGCTCGGAGCAGGAAGTATTCCGAGCTAGCACCATCTGCACAAACAGAAACACGAACGTGGAGGTTCTGATGCTGCAGCTCCGCTGAAGAAGCAGAAATGATGATAATAGCGATAATAACTTTTTGAAACCATAAACAGGGAGCTGCTGAAAGATGTAATTAGGCGCAAAGATCAACTTCTTTTACACAGTAACAGGTGGTGGGAGTTTAATATCGATACTATTGACAGGATAAGAAGCAAAGGAAGCGTCGGCCTGTTTAATTGCCTGTTTGATGCATTATTTGCCGTGAATTCAATAGATCTTCCTGTTGCACGTTTCAGACGCCGTATCATTGAAAAACGCCCGCTTTTAATGCAGCTCTAATTTACATTTTCTTTTGTGCAGGAAGGATTAGTTGACCCTGCAGTTTCTTTGCAATTACTCTCCCCCATTGACTCCAGCGTTACTGTACCGCCGCTCCGGCCTATATTTCAGTCTTTGGCATTCCAGCGGAGCACGGCCTTGATTTACATTCCGCCGGTGCAGCCGGTGGAGTGGCGCTGCCTCTGTGTATCCTCTGTGCATCCCACACAGGGGTTGATGTATGCCCGAGCGGCACGTGCCCGCGGCCGCGGCCCACGGCGCCGCATCGGCTCGGCCCGAGAGCGTGGAACTCTATTAGTCCAACAGTAACTGGGCTTTTGTGGGCACAATGAACACAGATGTCTGAGAAACATACAAAGTTTACAGGACACGTTGACAAGCAGCAACAATTGGTTATGTCATGAACAAATAGCTTTAGTAGTTAAATGGGCGACCGAATAACTCCTCCTTTGACTCGATGGGAGCCTGGAAATACTATCTGCAGCCCTCTGTCTCGCTGCCTCCCCTTTGTGCTCCCTCCCTCTCCTGGAAGCGAGCTCGCTCTCTCTCCCTCGCTGTCTGTTTCTCACCCTCACTCTCTTTCTCGCTCAGTGCCATTAGCAGCTTCTGGCTGTCTCACTGCTGTTCCTTTGCCAACGTGCCAGGGAGCTCAGTGAACTGATAACACAAAGCGAATGCGCGCGCGTGGGTGTGTGTGCGTGCGTGTGTGTGCGCGACCGTGCTGGGCGAGTTCTCCCCACGTACATACAGTACAGTACGAGCGCGCGAGTGTGATGCATGTTACAAATGCCGGTCCTGTCCCCGTTTTTTTATGTGCTCACTCACCCAAACATCCCCTGCTTCATTTGCAGTCAGGGCCACGAGCCACTATACTGACTGCTGAGGCAGGGAGAGAAGGGCAGCGGACACACACACACACACACACACACACACACACACACACACACACACACACACACACACACACACACACACACACACTCATTCTCTTTCCCGGTCTTCTGTGGCTGTGGAGTGGTTGAGGGGATGTGACCATTAAGCCGGTGACATTTTAAAGCGGCAGTGGAGACGCGCGCCTCTTCCAGGACCTTCCACATACATGTCTTAAATGATATGTTACAGATGAGCTGCTCCGCGCCGCGCCTGTAAACTTCCTCCCATTTGGTATTCACGCCACGCGGGCGCACGGGCCGAGCGGACGCCGGCGACGCGCATGATCGCGGCTCCATTCGTTGCATGACAGATTTGATTGTTTGTTAGAAAAACAGAAACTTTCTCCAGGACTCAGCGTTTTGGGACATTGTTCTTTATTCGAGGTTGAACTTGACGCGTCCTGGACACCGCATGGCCACAGAAGGCTGTCCCCGTGTGGCCACTGTGCCGCTCCGCTATGCTAATCCTGGAGCGCTGGACTCCTCAGGATAAAATTGTTTCATCCTGTTACACGCTTCGCCCCCAGTGCATTGTGGGGCCCTGCTGAGGAGCCCGAGTGGCAGCTTTCAATTAAAAGTTGCAGAAGTTTTAGGAGACGCTCCACCCGAACTCTCGGTAGAAGCCACGGCACCTGGCTTCTGGGTGAACAAACGCGTGTCTGTAAATGGAGGACATCCTCCGCAGGTTTACCGGTGTTCACCGTGGTGTTCACCCCCCAGGGTCGACCCATCCTCGAATCAACGCGGCCGCTGTGCTCTAAGTTTGGTGTCTGTGAAGATTCCACAGGTGACGGTGTTATTTTGTGGGCGGCGGAGCGTGGACGCGTGTGTGGCCTTTTGCTGGGTCTGTTTCCACGTATCGAACCCCCGTGACCCCGCGTGGCCCGTTCTAGCCCACCGCAGCCGTAAAGATGTCTCCCTGCGCGGCCCCCGGGGACGACCGGCCTCTGTATTTTTCCCATCATGACATTTACTGTCTAGACCGTCTTGTATCCCCCGTGATCGCTGCCGCATCGCTCTCAGCCTCAAGATGTCTGTCTTTATAGTTTCTGTTATTTCCCAGTGAAGTGAATGTGTTTTCCTACGAAGCCTGTTTTCTTCTAAGCATATTCTCGCCAACTTCAGTTCGCGACCGTTCCCGAAGACAGATGCATGCGTGAGTAAATGTCTGTTGCCGTGATAGATTTATACATAAACCAACCCACACAAACTTATTGAAGCCAGAGGCAGAGAGTGCAGCTGCTTGTAAATCCTGTGCAGCGTTGAGGGCGCGCTAGCATCCCTCCCCTGCATCCAGCGCTCGGCCTCTTTGTCCGTTGAGCTCACGCACACGTCTGTCTCGTCCTCCAGGTTCCACCGAGGCGACTACCACATCGACGTGTGCATAAACGACTACCTGGACGTCTACTGCCCTCACTATGAGGACTCGGTGCCTGAGGAGCGGACGGAGCGCTACATCCTCTACATGGTCAACTACGACGGCTACAGCACGTGCGACCACACGGCCAAGGGCTTCAAGCGCTGGGAGTGCAACAGGCCGCACTCCCCGAACGGACCGCTCAAGTTCTCCGAGAAGTTCCAGCTCTTCACCCCCTTCTCCCTGGGCTTTGAATTCAGACCGGGCAGAGAGTATTACTACATCTGTGAGTCCTGCTAATTATCGCACACACGGCACAGACGCACCCTTTACTGATAAACGTGCGGCCGGGTGACCCGACCTGACCCGAGCTGCAGGCCAGCTCCTGCCTGGTTTCTTTTAATAGAAGAAGACACGCCAACGCGCGCTTTGACCTGCTTCGAGAGCGGCGTCACAGCGATTTCTGAGCAGACGTGGAGAACTCTTGCCTAAAATGGCACTGGGATCCGCGGGGGAGTTAAAATGAGAGGGGTTTGAAGGTTCTAGCACTCTTCCCCCGCCGCACAATGCTGTATTCTTCTGAAAGCAAAGGCGCGCCCTGCGTGTTCTACCCCTGCGCCGCTCGTGTTAGATGTTAAGTCGTCGGCTCCTTGGCACAGGAACTGAGCCCGACGGAGTTCATGTGAAGTTGAAGCCCCTGGGAAATTAGGTTTTATCAAAGCAAGGTGATAGAGTGGAATCGCGTTGAGTTGGGTTCGTCCTCGCGCTACAGGCTATGCGCTCGCGGGAGACGAGGGAGTCGCCATCGACGGGCGCTCAAAACGCATCTACGACAAAAGGAAGCCCGGTTCTGTTGTCATCTGGGTGGCATTAGCGTAAGACCACAGGCTCCGGTGCTTTAGCTGTTATAGGGGAGGATTTGCGCGCCGTGAGCTAATGTTCTGTAGGTAGAGTCCTTTCAGTGTGAGGGGGGTGGTTTTGATAGTTAACACTCTCTCGCTAAACTCTGCAGGCTATACTCTGTTTATATGTAAAACCTGGCCTTTGGTGTTAATGCGGCTGCAGGTTGCATCAGGAGAGCAGCTCAGCGAGCTCCACACGCCCAGATCTGTTTTCTAAATTGGCACCTTTTTTATGAAGCCGTTAACTTGACAGGCAGCCAACACTTCAGCCCTTTATTCATTTCACATGTTTTCCTCTTCCCTCCCTACTCGGTTACACTTTAAAGTGGAGCTGAAAAAAAGAAGAAGAAATAAAACAAGCGCTTGACGCTCGCCGTTGTTTCCGTGGCGAACGGGTCTGAACTTTCCGAAGCTTGGCCGCGATCCCTCCTGCAGAGCGATCGACGCGCAGGTGTTTGGCCATTTGTCTGTTAAGAAATAACCAGATTTGCTCTGCTTTTATTGGCAATTTGCATTGACAGCCATGCTAAATGAGGCGAGGGGTGGGGAGGTTGTGAGTATGGATGGGGGTTAGCACAGGGTTATACAATTCATCCAGTCCCTCAAGTCTCCATTCCCAACATTTCTTTCCATTTCTGTTGAGAGATGCTTGTCCTAAGGGCGGGATTAAATTACACTGCGACCGACAAGGCTACCATGGACCACATCCATTCTGCTGTAGCACGCCATATTGGTTTAGTGGCCCGCGGCTTCATTGGCTATTGAATGATTCCAGCGTATAGCCTCCCTGACTACGGTGGTGGGTATTAAAGTCATCTACCATGAAGTCATCTGATAAGTGATTTCCCACCTCCGATGTGTTGAACCCGAAGCAGAGGAGACGGATGCTGATGAACTGGACAGTAGGCGGGTGCGGCTGCCAATTCCCGTGAAGAACTGGTTTCCGTAGCGATCGTCACCATCAGCATCATCGCCGCCACGAGTCCTTTCCAGCGAACCACCAGTGGAGACATAGCTTTTCATTTGATTCTTAAGTCCAGGATAAACACTACTTTTTTGAGTCAGAAATAAGTAAACAGGCTTCAAAATGAAATCACAACAGGGAGTTTTTCCAAAGAGTTTCCCCTAATTACTGTAATTTTCTCAGGGATTACATTTTGGCTTAACATACTATTATTATAAATATTCAGCAGATAAGATGGTGGAAAATTAATTAAAAACACTCGCTCAGACTTGATTATCCTTAATCTTTTAAAAGAGCACAACAGAATGCGAGGAACGAATAAATGCGGCGCAGGAACGGAGCATCGCCGCTAATCTCGTTTCGTCCACCAGGTCGGGTCGGAGCAGGTAAACAACCTGTGGTCATTTGGCCCGTGAGTTCCTGCGTCGTGTGTGTGCTGTCGTATAATTATTCCGAACAACTTTTCGCGCGGCCGCGTTGCTGCGAGTGAATCTAAGAAGCTTTGGTGCCAGCGGTTTGTCAGCGTCTCGTAGCGCCACACACACGCTTAATGGAGTGACTGCATTGCTTAGCTGTTTTTAATGATAATCATAATGTTATGCATCCAGGTTGATTCCTGAGATGTGGCTGCCTACTGAACTATGAAAGAGCCGTGCTGATATTTAACTTCAGACTGTCATTATGACAGCGGCTTGCGAGCCACCTCATTATGATATCCACTCTCATTATTCTCGCTAATGAGAATAAAGACTCTGTTGTCAGATCTGAACTCATCAGTGTGTACCGCTGTGCAGTCATGAGTAAACATTGATTAAGCTCTAGACTCAGGTCGCATCTTTTTAAAGACACTTCAGCTGATTTATTCCTGCTTGTGCTAAATGGTAACGGCGCCCAGGCCTATTTGGCGTAGTTGTTAGTTTTTAGAGTGTCTCGATGGTGGCGAAGATGTGACTTGAATGAACGGCGCAATCTAAATAGTGTCAGCGTTCGTGAAATCTCCCACTTGAAACTGTCCTTCAGGAAGACTCAGCCTTGGACCTCTACTGTAGCTTTTAGCGACGGCTTAATTCCTCTCGCCTCTGCTGAAATAAAATATGCAAGTAATAATTGTCATTCATAGCCTTGAATGTGAAGGAGACCGAGTCCTCAGTGGCCTCGCCTGCTCAATTGCACATATCTGCCACATTTAACACATTTTCTTCAAAGGAATTGTTAAATGTTCATTTATTCCTCACTAAAGCAACCTCAACCCAATGCCTAGATATTGAATAACACAGTACTTTATGACTTGTTCATGATTGTTTTATATAGTTAAATAAAGAAAGAAAAAGTTAATTTAAAACAAGAGTTACCCTGTACAGTATATTAATTTACTTAATATTATTAAAATGACATCACAACTTACAACTACTTTAGCATTCGACATTTACTGTTACATATGTGCACAATGTCGGTGGTCACACTTTGTCCCTATTTCCCTACAGTACATGGCATTAATGTGAAATACAGCTCTGGTCTCCACTGCACACCTGCACTAGAAAGACATGCAAATGTACCCGAGGTAGAGGTCACCACACATGAGCGCATGAGAATGAGCAGCCACATACATGAGCTGTGTAAAAACATATACAGAATGTGAATATTAATCTGCCCATCAGTTACGATATTGGTTCACATCCCTCTTTTCACATGAAAATGCCAAATCATATTCCTGTGGAGAAAATGCCCGTTGATGGCGTTTTACTAGTCCAGAGTTGATTTGTTGCATCTCTGATATAATTAGGGAGAAGAGACAAGGTTCTGCTGTCATGTGCCTCGACAGAAACAGCTTAATCACGGCGGCAGGATGGAGGGAATCTGCTCAAATGGTCGTCATAAGTCTTCATTTTTGTTAGCGTCAGCCTCTTTTCCGTTCCTCAGTCAGGTAATTGAAGACGTGAGGAAAACGAGAGCCAGTCAGGAGCCTGGGCCTTTATTTAGAACACACCCAGCTGTGTTTTTCTGCAGGTCAACGTACGACAGAGGAACAGAGAACAGACGAGCACACGGAACCGAAACCAGGAGATGCAGAGTCTGAAGGTGTCCGTCGCTAGGACAAACACATAAAAATGCAGTGGGGGCGTCTCTGAGGTCAGAGTTCGCGGTGCATCCGTGGGTTAGATGCGATCCATCACGCAGAACGCTGACGCCAGCAAGTTTCCTATACGGACACAATCCGCAATCTCGTATTTGAGTGATTTTAATCTCAAAAGGGCAGAAATCCAATATCAGTGGCAGCGCGCAGAGATGAGCGAGCACAGCTACGGCGCTTTAAGCTTTGTGGCCAGTGCGAAACCACTCGTGATCGTGCGGCCGCTCGCAGGGGGAGGAGGAAAGATGTGGGTTTCTCACCGTCTGACTCGCTCACTGACGTGGACCGGGACCGCTCCTCACAGAAAACAGACCCGTCGGATCCCAATTGTGTTTGAAGTTATTTTACAGGTGTTTTTGAGTTGACACAGCAATGAAAAGACAGATACTCGACAGTAAGACAGACCTTAAGAACTTCTTCGCCTGAAATCCTGGATAAATGGCCAAAAACATGCCTATTTACCTGTAGGTCAAAAGGAAAATGCAACACAAGCCTAAGACGGAGCTTAAACGTCGACTAACACAAGGCTTCTGAGGTCTTATTGAATGTTACTGGAGACTTAGCTCGCACTCATTCTCCAAACATGGGCTGTAGCTGTCCTGTGATTGATTATAAATCCCATGATGCACCATGCCTCTTCAATCCGCTCTCAAGAGCGAGAGAGGAGTAGAGATAGTGGAGCGAGCAGCAGCACAAAATAGCATTAATGGACCAATGAAATAGAGGCAGGGGACGGCGTGTGCAGTGTGTATTTCGCTGGAGCCACGGAGGAGCTGCTAATAATGACAAAGGGCCAGTGCTGCTCCATTTGTGGTACATACATGGACACCGCCGTAACTCACTCCCTTTCATCCATTCATATGAAGAATCAACCCTGTCATCAGCATTCAGAAGTGATCGCTCAGCGCGGAGCCGTGCGACGGGAAGCTGCACACGGATAAACACGCGCTAATGGACAATGTTCCAACACCAGCGTGAATAGACGCACAGGAAAGTTGCACAGATGCGGGCTGTCTGGAATGTATTATCATAATCCTGATGGATGAATCGACATTCCTGAACCTCCACCTCCCCTGGTTACGACATCACTCCCCGTCTCCCGTCTTCATCTCGTTTTTGGACTCCAGGACAGGACTTCCTAACAAACCCTCCCTGCATCTCCAGATCCCTCTAAATACTTGCCAAACAGGCATTTTATGAAGATGGGGAACCATAAAAAATGAATTTATGAATGGCAAAACGTTAAAAATGCCAATATGATCCATGGTGAGCTTTTCCAAAATAAAATCCGAGTCCACCGATCGGCTGGACCTTTTGGCCAGGCTTAGATCGCGGTCCCTTTATTGGCCAAGTCCTGGCTCGCCTGTTGACAGCCCAGAGCGAGGACGGCGAGATACTGTAGAAAGGTTTTTATTTGGGTTGGACCAATAAAGCAGTCGACACTTTGTCTACAAAAGGCTGCGAAAATCCAAAGTAGCACAGGGAGATTTGTGGCGTAAAAGGCACAAGATTCATCTTGGCCTCTAATGATTCATTTTTCTAACAGCTGTCTCCAGGAGCTGACTATGATTCACGCTAATACAGAGGAGGCATTTTATCCTTGGCCACTAAACCATTAGCACATATATTATTAACCCAGTGCATTAGTCATTAAGTTTAATTGGTTAATGCTCATTTATTTGTCCTTTTACATTCTTCACATTCACACACACATATACATACACACACACACATACACAGTTGTCTCGTCTGGAGCTGCACATAAATAAGGAAATGCTTTTTAGATGAGTTGATCACCAAGTTTATTGTGATTTGAGTAGGAAAAAATGAACATTTTGATGCCACTGGTGAGTTCTCGCTGTTAATTTACAAGCCAACAAGCTGATTGGCCGGGTGGAAATATGTGTTTTCTATGGAAACGTGACTCATGATATATATTGACATCATAGCAAAGGGTAATAACTGTAGCCCCACGTTATTGCACTGATGAACAGTATGAGCAAAGGATTACAACGTATAATAAGCTTGTATTGATTTCACCTCACTGCCCCCTTTAACTTATTGTTCCTCTCAACCCCTTTCGTCATGAGCGTGACCTCGTCGCCTTCACACACACGGCATGAGGATAAAATGATGTTGGCCTGTGGCTGAGGTGGACAGATACCAGAGAGGAGCAGAGGGCTGTCTCCTCCTCCACCGCTCCTTGCAGCTCCGTCATCCCCCCCGTTGTGCGTTTGCTATAGCAGCATCTGGTTAATGGGCCTCTCCCTCACACACACTTTGTGTGGGCCGGCGAACACATGCGCATCCTCCATGTGCTGCTCTGTAACGTGGACCTTTTCCTGTTTTTACGTTGCCTCAGTAGAACGCGTCAGCTGGTGCACACAGTGCACGCGTTATTGTCTGAGGGTTCATGCTGTGTGTGTGTTATCATAGGCATTAAACGCATTATCCTGCATGGCGCAGTAGTTGATATTACCTATTCGAGGGGTCGTGTAAATATTCGCTCTCCATCTGGATCTCACTCCAGTGTCTAAAATTCAATTTTGTCTTCTCTAGGTTCAGTTCAATATTATGTTCCTTTGGCTTTTGCTGCACTCTAAACACAGAGTTATTGAGTTGTAGCAGCTCTGTCTGTGGAGCGGAGGAAATGGCTTCTGGCTGCAAAATGTCTAATTAACTAGATGGAAATCTGTGTAGAGACAGGACAAAGGTCCAGGAAGAGCCTAGATCCTATAATATGTAATGTATATAATGTGTGCCTGCTTGTTCCTGGTCTTGGACTATGTAAACCTCTGGATCCAGATGTGTAAACAACGCACATGCACTAAAACCATAATGGAGGTCACAAGTTCAAAAAAACACAAGCAGGAGTTTGTGCATTTTTGTATTGTAAGACTTTTAAAAGCAGTGTCTCATTCATGCGAACTCAGTTTTATACTTGTGAGTGTTGAAGGCCAGCGGGCTGGTTTCAAGTGTTAGCTTGCTAACAGTGCTCAGTGGTGGAGCTGGTGGCTACAAGACATTCTGCTCAACCCGTCCCATCCAAATAAATGAGATGGGATCAACGCATTAGAGCAGCAGCATCAAAGCCAGCTGGAAACCTAATGCAGACCAGAGGCAATATGAGCCCATTAATGGCGCATTTCTACATAGTGGGGAGACTGAAGGGAAGGTTTTCAGAGAAATACAGTTTAATAAAGAATAAAGTCTGACAGTTCGCTGTCACAGTGCGTTTGGGTTAGTGGAGAAGTGATCTCGGCGGATGGCTCCACGTCGCAGCAGCGGATCGCTACCAACGGGAAAAACCTCGCAACTTCCATTCCGCGATTAAATTATAAAGCCATCTGTGACATACTGTTTCCCAGTCGGCGATATTACATTAAGCCGTGTGGTTGTGCAGACGCTGCCAAATGTCCAAACCTTGGACTTGAAGTCGAAAAGAAAAACCGAGACTCCTGTAGCAGTTAGAGCGACTCACTCTGCATTATCCCTTCACAGCTGAGTTATTCCGCTTCCTGCGTGATGGGTCGGAAATCAATATCCTGCCATGATAATATCTACTGTATGCGGCCAACGCAAACTTTGCTTTTAGCTTCCTCCTGTCACACCAGACACGTCTTTATGTCCTTATGCCTCCAACGTCCATTGAAAGCCAACGGAAATGTGTTTTCCAGATAACATTACAGTTGCAATAAAGCTCGGGCCGGGCTGTGATTGAAACAATACTGTGCCTAAGCTGCGCTGAGCCCACCTGTTTGTTCTTCTGTAATTGGATTCGGCCTCATTCCATTTACGTTAATGCTGATGCATAATGCAGTGTACTAAGGGGACCGGCCATTACCAGCCGGGGGACAAGGCTCGGGGAAGAAACCCGACCTGACCGAGGCCATCACCTGGCTCCACCCCCCCTCCATCATCCGTGGCCCAACGTTTCAGGGCCTCTGCCCTTCAAAGCCTCCACCTGCTCGGGCAGGACGGATTGATGGTTGGCGCCGTGGCCTGATGGGAACCAGAATAGCAGGTGTTGATGTTACGGCCTCTAATAACAATAACTCGGCCCTCTGCAGCCTGTTAATCCAAAGCAAACAGGCAGCGGCGTGGACGGTGTGAGCTAGGGCGGAGGGATCCTCATCAAACACCCAGAATGACGAGCTGCCAGCCAGAAAGGAATGTGGAGCCGAAGACTAATCTTTCCTTTGTAGTAAAGAATGTACAGCAACACATCTCGGTCACCGGCTCCCACGTCCAGGATCAGCTGAACCCGTTCACTTTCGCTCGCCCTGAAACCACAAGAGCATGTTTTCTACTCCGAAATGAGAACAGGCCTAACTAAACACAGCACATACTGCACAAGGTAGTCAGTGCATAAACGCCACGAGAGCTTTATGAGCCGCCATCATGATCGAGACGCCCACGGGCTCCTTCCCATTCTCATCAGAGACTTACTTCTCTCATGATCGGCTGCCTGCTCTAAGTGGCTGGTGTCGATGGCTGTGACTCAGCGATGCCCACAACAAGAATGAGGAACGGACATCCAGGGAACAGTGTGTGTGTGTGTGTGTGTGTGTGTGTGTGTGTGTGTGTGTGTGTGTGTGTGTGTGTGTGTGTGTGTGTGTGAGTGTGAAGGTTCATTAGCAGCGGCCTCCACACCAAAATAACCCCCCCACCACGCACACATTCATCTATTGAATTTGAAAAATGGAACATCTGGTCTCCATTCACTTTTCGCTCACACTGACACATGACTAACGAATGGAGAACAGCTGATGACGTTACAAACGGCACCGTCGAGGTCGAGAGGTGGTTCAGACGGGAGAGCGCGATGAGCCCGGGAACAGGATTAGCAAAATAAGAAGCGAGCGTACTGTATGCAGGATGCATTTGATAAGACGCTGGCAGCTGGAGCAGCGGCGGAATTAGAAACAGAAAAGCATGCGAAATGCAAGAAAGGATTAGATCGCCATCTCTCCTGACCCTTTTTCCATAGTTATTAGTCAATAATTCTCCTAATGAGCTCATCCCCCTGGCTACAGAGGCAGCCAGCTCTGTTTTCCACCGCCTCAACCTGAAATAGACGCCGGGACATTAATAAAAGAAGAAGAGCAACACAAGCAGCTAGTAGCGTTAGCATGGGTGACGCCGCTGGGGGGTTGTGGGGAACGGGAGGGCTGAGGTGAAGGTTCACTCGTGAGGACCTGACAGATCTCAAATGGTAGCCGTTGGAAATGCTTGGCTTCATTGCATCAGCTGTGATGCGATGAAGACGACGTAAAAAAGAACTGGAAGGACGGCGCCGGAGACGACGCGGCCCCTGAGGAGCCGGAGATGAAAACTATTACCAGTAAATGGCATTAATATGTCAACTGAGTGGGAAAGGCCCTACACTATTCTCTATTTGATACGAGGTCCTGACACAAGGCGGCCATCTTCCTCTGGCCTCGCCGCGCTCTCCCGCCCGCCGTGATGAATACACGCAGCGCCCCGCTCTCGGCCGTCACGCGATGCGGCACGACTCCACTGATTCTGGCTCTTGGGCTTCTCCCGTTCTTTCAAATGCTAGTTTCTCAGGAGAAACGTGTGTAAATGGGCCTAATATGGGCCTTCATGTGAAGTGATGCCTGTATAAAGTACTTTTTGGTTCTTTAGCACGTGTTTTACTATGTTGTGTTGCATTAACGCTGTCGTTCCTGCGTCTCTTGCCTTTTTCTTTTTTTTCAGCGTCCACGGCTGAGAACGGGAGGAAAACATGCCTAAAGCTCAAAGTTTTCGTCCGACCATCAAGTAAGTGTTTGCATGCGAGTCGAGGCTTTGTAATGGAGCTGCTTGAAG
This sequence comes from Betta splendens, assembly GCF_900634795.4. Lineage (NCBI taxonomy): Eukaryota > Metazoa > Chordata > Actinopteri > Anabantiformes > Osphronemidae > Betta > Betta splendens. Next base: position 24,295,709 of record NC_040889.2, on the reverse strand, counting down.
TACACATTTGGATTGAAAATCAAAACAACTTATGGCTGCTCCTCTGGTTACTGCGCTGTCTTTTCAATTTACCCGCTGTCCAACATGCCCTTTTCATTTGTCAAAGAGCGGCTTTACTCGCTAAGAAAATGTTTTTCTTTGTGAAATCATAAAGAAGGACGCTAGCTCATCTCATGGATTCCAGGTCACTGCTAGCGGTTGACCAGCGAAGGTTTTTTAATAGCTGCGCAGCATTTTTAGAGCGCTGGGAGGCCCATAGCTCATATGCAGAGCCAATATGTTGTGTGTTGTTATTTCTCTCTCTCTCCCTCTCTCTCTCTTATGTGTGAAACGCTCACAGTGTAGGCTGCAGATGTGTCCTGCATACATTTTCCTATTCATTGGCTGCCATGAGCACAGACATCAGCCGATTGACTGCAGATGCCTGACTGGCCAATCACCGGTCACTTTACTCCTCTGAATGTTGCCATGAGCTTGGTTGCTTGGGATGTTTGATTTCAGGCCTTCAAATGTCACTAACCTATTCGGCGTACTGTATACCTCTAATGATTTCTCATTCTCCCTATGTTCTGTTATAGACAGCTGTGTGAAAACTATAGGCGTACATGACCGCGTTTTTGATGTAAACGACAAAGTAGACAATACGTTAGAACCACGAGGTTAGTATGGCTTCCTGCTTTTTTGATTCTCCATACATCTGTACATGTGCTTTTCCTTTTTCCTTTCATGTTTGCCTGAACAAGGATCTGTCCTTCAGTGTATCGTCACATCTCAGTGTATGTGTTGCTGTCATTTGTCTCTATGGAGTTATGCAGTGGCCTTCCATTTCACATTCATTTATATTCCATGCATTAATACAGTATATATATATATATATATATATATATATATATACATAAACACAGCAAATAATTGTTTCTTCAGTCAGAAGTTTTTCTAATATCTCCATGTCCAAGCTGCAACGCTTCACAACACATGATCTGAACAGTGACATGCAGACGCACAGTCTTCTCTGAAAACCTTCCCCTTGTCATCGTGACAATGGGCTTAGCGTCTAAGTGGGACGCGCTCACCAGACGTATCAAGGCCAGATCCTAAGACATTTGTGTTCCCCGTCTGCCTCCTCCTTCTGCCTCGCTGTCCTGCCTGCTTCCTCGATGGCAGCCTCTCACCTTGCATGATTCTATTGGCTCGTCAGCACCCAGCGCTCTCCAAAGGAGGGAAATTAAAGCATTCATCCATCATCTGCTGTTGCCTTGTTGAGACACACACTCACACACTCACTCACATCCTTGTACTTACGTCAAAGTGAGAACCTCCATTGACATAATGCCTTCCCTAGTCCCTTACCCCTAGACCCGACCATCACAACTGAAGGCAGACGTCTAACCTTTGCTCTAATCCGAACTCAAAAAAACTCAAAACTCAATTCTAACCTCAGCCCTAAAATCACATCTTAACCCTCAAAATGGTGAGGACTGGCCAAAATGTCCTCATTTTGTCAAAACACCCTCATTTTGTTAGGAAAACATGTTTTTGGTTCTCATTTTGAAGTACACACACACACACACACACACACACACACACACACACACACACACACACACACACACACACACACACACACACACACACACACACACTGTTATGTAACTATCCACTCCTCTGTTCGTTCTATCTGTCCTTTGCTGTGCATGGTTCAGCTACTTTCCCATGGTGCAGCAGGCACATGGCTGCTCTTAGATACCGATGCCACTGCCGGATAGAAACAGGGGTCACCTCACCTGGGAGATGAATTCAAAATGTTCCTCAAGACGAGAGTAAAAGCATTAAATAGCAACTGAAGTTCATGTGGCAACCCAGACCCTATTGCAGCACAAGCCCAAACAGTCTAGATTCTCTGATTAAATTCACAGCATAAGGTTGCAATTTGCCCGTGATGCTCTGTTGAACCGAAGTGTTCTGTAGCATCGACAACAAATCACCTTGTTTCTTTTTCTGCCCCTCAGACGATACCAGCCATGAAACAGCTGAGCCTTCCCGAAGCGAGACGAACGCTGCGTCGCACCTGCAGAAGACGAGTCCCCTCGTGGCTCTGTTGCTCATTTGCCTAGCAGCACTCTTCACTTTATAGCGCCTCCCTCTGTCCCGGAGGGCATCTACACCTAGAGTGGCCTGAATCTGCCTGACGCTGCAGGATGCGGCGGGATTTGGGAGTGCAGCGCATTTGCTTGATTGGGGGCATCAGAACAGGCTTCTCAAGGAACCCTCGATTTTTTTCACAAATATTTAAGTGGTCTTTCTCCGTCTGTGAGTGAAAAAAAATGTTGATGTTGGAAGTGGGAGAGACATTTTCCCCCTCTTAAACCTTCAACTAAGATGCCAAATCTCGGTTTCTGACACTTAGTGATTCTTATTTCCCCGCGACTTTTCACATCCCTTTATGACGCATGTGTCATCGCAGCACTGACATTTACCCACAGTCACACACACACACACACACACACACACACACACACACACACACACACACACACACACACACACACACACACACACACACACACACACACACACACACACACACACACACTCATGTAGACTATACAGTACACACACTCTCTAACAGCCGATAGCAGTAGGGTTGTACACAGTAGCAGCATTACACAGTAGGACGGTGAAGATTCTAGGTCGTAGAAATGAATGTACATACAAATAGATAGTTGTCCCGAGACCTCTCAACAAACCTTTCAGGTAACATTTGGATCGGAAGCGTGTGTTTGTGCCCGGAGTTGAACCGAGAGACCCCTACACAGCATGCACTTTACCCAGCGCTCGCTCAAAGAGGGCGCCTGGGTGTCCGTGCAGCGCTAGAGCTGTGGAATCGATGAATCCAAGGGGCCGCGCTCCCCATTCCCCTCCTTTGTGCAGACGACCAACGTCCGCTTTCAGAGCATTTAGTTCACTGTGACTCGGCTGAAGGTTTCGCAGCAGACGCTTCGGGGACTGCTGTTCAGATTGAGGACGAGTGGCTTTGGAGAGTTGATCGCACAATTTCACGCCAACAGTGTGTGTCATTTCATGCGGCGTTTACCGAGCTGGGCAGAGATTGTCGTCTCCGTTCTGTTTGAGTATTAGTCAATAACGCATGAACATTTGCATCCACAGCTTGTTTCTCCTCACCATTTATTGTTAAAGATATTGTTTTTAAAATGTACCACTAAATTGGGCTCTGTAGATTTTTCCAACCCATCATTTTCTGTCGCCACACATTCTCATTCACACTTCAGACACTGTAAACACTTTGTTTTGCACTGAGATCCACTTAATAAGATCAAGTACTTGCCATAGGTTTTTTTCACATTCTTGTGTAGTACAACTCTTCATTTCTTTCATGAAAGCATGGCGTTAGTTAGTTTGTCCTCACATTCGCTTTAGTGCAGGTGTTTAGCAGTAGTTGATTACAGGCCTGCTTCGTGCTTGTACAGAAACAAGCTCTGCTGAAGCCCACTTCCGGTCAGAGCCAGGTTTTGGGCACAGGAAATGGGTGAGCAGCCGCGCGTCCACCTGGTGCTCCTGGTCGCAGCTAAGTGACTCTTTAATGAGGTTCAAACTGACAGGCATGAGGACCCCATGTCGAGGCAGGAGGAGCTATTTCTGGCATTAAATATAGATGGCGGAAGGCTTGGGGGGTCTCGGGAGGTGGGTGTAGATTTCCACCAAGCGCCATTGACCTTGCAGCTGGAAAGAAGTAGTGAGCGAAGGAGACGGCAGGGAAACGGAGAGGTGGCAAACAGAGAAGGACGTGAGCAGGAGCTGAAGGCAGAGTGACTAGAGTGCCTAACAAAACAAAATCCATGCAACACTACTGGAAAAACACCCCATACACAGCCCAGACACATTGTTCTGTACCAGTCTCCAAAGGCCCGCACTGTTTTGCTTCGTCTTCATTTTTGTGGCTTCGTCTTATTTGTTTTTTTTTTCTCCGGAGGAAAAACTGCCGTTGCCTTTTTTTTTTTCGCGCTATGGTAACAATGCTATTACAGCAGAATAGCAGCTAAGCTATGGGGGGGTGGGTTAACAGGAGACAAGGCCATTTAATGAAGTACTAATTTTCAGCAGAGCACCACAGGGAACACTCAGAACGGACGCTTGTCAGCAGATCAACCCTCGACCAGAAACAGCTTCAATCGTACTCCTATAATTACCAATACTACTATTTGTCATTATTGCTATTATTACCATGGTTTATTCTGTACACACCTTAACCTGGGAAATGAGGATCAACTTATAAACTGGATACTGTGTATCCTGAGGTAGTCAACCATAAAACATTTAGTGTTAGGATAGTGTCTGTTTTGTACCTTTCTGGAGGACAAAAGAAAAAAAAGAGATACACAATTGTTAAAACTGTATAATTATTATTATTGTTATGATGATGATTACGACTATTATTATTATTAGGAGAACTTCTTGATGTAAATAGTGTTTGATATTAAAGTATTAATTTGGTTCTTATGTCTTTTCTAAAAAATGAACGCGGTATTATCTCTGGGTTTTGCGGAGTGTGTACTGTCCTCAGACAAATGCGTCGCGTGCTTTGATCCTCAGCCTAATGAAACTCTGAGCTAACAGGAAGGGGGAACCTGCGGGCGCCGTACACACGGGCTGGACTTTGGCCCGCGAGCGGCTCGCGTGTTGCATATTTCAGAACCAGTCACCGACCTCCATCCTCCCGTCACACACGGATCCTGCCTCGGAATCACACGTCCGGGACACGCTTCCACTCTGTTGCCTTCAGTGAACTAAAGCATGTTGGTCGGCCCGAAGACCTGCCGTGGGTGAACTGTTGGCTTTTCAATAGAAGGATCTTGCCAGTTTCATTATGTGGCATGCGCATGAACTTGATGACATGTTTAAAAAAAAATCAAAAAGGTTTTAAAAAGACTTTTCCTTTTGCTCTTATTTTGTTTTTCCTTTTATGACGTATTAGATTTTCTGATCACTTCCATGTGTGTTTTTGCATCCCCCATTTGATTGATGTCATTAAAACTGTGTAGTTACAGAGAATTGTGCATAGCACAAGCCATTGTGAAGTTACAGTGGAGGACGGTCATGTTGTAGTACAAAAGCAGTTTTTAGTTTTCTCTCCTAAGATCGACTCTGTATCCATCAACTGAATTCATCCCGTGTAGCTGCAGACTGTCTCCTCTGACTATTCATTCTCTTTCCTTTCTCCCAAGCGGAGGCCTTTGGGAGCCTATACATCATTGTGTGGTCGTTTTTGAGTGTGCAAAAAAAAGTGTGAGACCTTTTGAGTTTGTGTGTGTACATGTCTCATTTGCTGCTGCTGCAGTGAATGGGAAGCGGCAACCCTCTTTGGCAACAAGGAGTGTTTCCCATGCCTTAGCCCTCAGCCTCTGTCCTGGCAGCCACGTCTGCGTGGACGCTTTCTGCCATTGTGCTTTTTACCCAGAGCGGCTGCTGGCTTCGAAGCAACTACAGCAGGGCCCTTCACTTCTCTCTCTTTCTTTTTTTTTTTCAAACAACAACTACAGACTCACTCCTCCGTGCGGCAGACGTCAGCCCCGGGCACAGTTCAAGGATCAGTGCACCCCCTACACTGAGGCCAAAACCGTATTGGTGGGGGGTGAAGCCCACAGTGGATCCCGGTTCTGTGCTCCCGGGGCCCAGGCTGTGTTCATCAGCTCCCCCTGTGCTGATGAGCCACGTGTTCATGTCTGTCTTGTTCTATTCTCCTTGTGCTTGTATGTATAACCTGCACCACACCACACCACGCTGTCCTTCCTCCCTCACCTTTGACCCCTGCTCCCACTTTGCCATCAGTTGGGGGATTCTTTCCAACCTGCTCTTTTACAGTATATAAACAACAAAAAACTTTGACAAAAAATGATCTGTATTTGTATATACACGTGTCTGAGCAACTATGAGTAATACGATTAAACAGAACTACATTGCTCTGATGAGTGTTGTGCTGTTTTCGTCTTTATGAAGATACAGGTTTGGTAACGACAGGTGCTGTCAGACGCATTAGGCTTGTTGACTTTGTTTATCGCCGCCACGGCAGCAAACGCGGAGCCCAGCTCTGACACGCAATCAGAACCGCGTCATGTGCTAAATTGTGCTCCCGTATCACTGCAACATGCAGTTCGCCTGCTCCCTAACTGCGCCGCCGCCGCCTAGAAAACCATCCATCAGGATCAGAATAAAACCTTAACTCCTTTCACTTCAGCCGGGCACTAATGAGGACACCTAATAACCTTCTGCTGGACCCCATCAGTGCCATTTAGCTTCACCCTCCATTATCTCTGGTAATTAGAGTGAGTGCCAGCAAGCCCTGCGGACCAGAGAGGGGAAAGGCCCCCTGATAAGCCAATTGGACCCTAGCGATATTATGAAGATCTGTGAAATTTGACCTGACTCAAAAAAAAACACACTTTTTACATGGGAAGCGCATATAAACATGGTTTGAAAGGCAGTGTGAGAAGTAAAATAAAGAAACATTCTTATTCTGCCTACCGCTGTGTGTTCGCAGATAACGAGAGATTAGGATGACGCTGCTCTGTAGGCGGGACTAAAATGTGTTGACGCACAGACATGAAGTCTCCTCCAGGATGAAATCCTCTCCAATCTCATCCTTTGCCAAAGCTGCTGCTTCTTTTTATTAAGTATCAGAATAAGACATGCCTTATGCATGAACACACTCGACGTGATGAGCCAATTAATGTCAAGTTGTTCTTCCTGGTGTTATTATGAGAAGGAGACGCAGATGTGTGTGGCTTTGAGGACCAATAAAGACCGATTACTGCACCTGATGATTAAATCTGGTTTGATGATACTGGACTATAAAGATTTTTTGACCACATACTTTAATATGGTGCGTTTTTGACCACGTACTATACATTTTTTTCTTATCTAGGGTATCCTAAGATAGTAATTTACTGTATTATGCTGTGAAAGACATGTCTCAGTATATAGTGTGTAGTTTAAAAAAGGGAATGTGTTGTAGCATATCCATTATGAGACTTGATCCGTGCTCACCAGGTGTACTTTAATTTTTCAGCTATATGATCAAATAGAACTTGATGTCACCATCTTATACATCTACGACATCATAATAAGTATAGAATGTTCCCTTATGTGGTGAAAAAACTGTCATAGTACTGTATAGTATATTGTCAAACAGAAGTATGCATTGTAACATGTTTAAGGTGGGAGCTGAACCCTGATCTTCAACCATCCAGTATCTAGTAGTATGCTATTTTTTGAAAAAGGTCTCATAATACGTCCATGGTGGGATTCAAAACCTGCTTCCTAAATTTCAAAGATAAGTGCATGTAGAATTCTGCTGCTTCCGTTTCAATAATCTATGACATCACGATAAGTAAAAAACATGCCTGAGTATAGTATAGTAAAACCCCATAGTAAACAGTAGCTTCATCCAGATGTGATGAAGATCTCTGACCAGTAGCGACTGGACAGAGGGCACTGGGACGAGGGAGCGTCCACGTCAGCCTTGAGGTAAAAGCACGAGCGTGCACACATCTGCCTGCTTCCACTCTGCGTCGCTTTCTGTCAGCAGAGTTTGGGTTTCTGATAGACGAAACGTTATCTTAACACAATAACAACATGACTGACAGCCCTCAAGAGGCCACTTTAGTGAAAGGGCTTTTGAAGGCATCCTTCTCTAGTCAGCTGGCTCCCTTTTCTGGGTGCATGGTGTTTCATTTCATGTGAACAATCAGTTTGATTGACAGCTCTGAATGATGTCTTCAGTTAATCGCTCCAGTGGTGTGAAAAGGTCATAAATCACCCAATTACGTTTGCCCGCTTTATGAATAGATATTTTTGGGGGAATATTTAAAACGCCTCTGAGGCATATCAACTTAGTCGACCCCATATTTATTGAGAGGGAGTTGGGAGGTGGTAAGTAACTGATAAGCTGAATACATTTTAGAGTCCCAGCCACACTGTGCAATGACACGGTCTTGCCGGGTTAGAAGTTAGAGCTGAATTCAAGGTCAGGATGTGCTATGACGGCTGTGACAATAAGAAGAGTTAGAATAAAAGACGTTAGAGGGGAAAGAAAACCATCTGTGCGTAGTTTCACAGAAATGTCTCGGCTCTGTCAAATCAGGTGCAGCGGCTCGTTCTGCTCCCGGCTGTGTCTGAGCCGTGTTGCAGATTGCAGTTTCCACTAAATAAATAATGCAAACGAACTTCAGAGATCACAGGATCCAAGGGCTAGAAAGGATGCGTTCAGGTCCGCCCTGTCACCCCGTTAATTAGCTCATCTGTCCTTCCGTGCGTGCTGCTTAGTCGCCCTCAGCTCAGGTGGGTCTGATGTAGGTCTTTGACCAATCCTGCTCACACACCAGCCCTCAAGGCTGAGAGTGAGGCAACAGTCAGTGCAGAGGAGGATGTGACATCATTACAAAACAGTGGCAAGTTCTCATAGAGGTGGTCATGCAGTTGTTAAATGAATGAATGCATCCATAATACAATTAGAATTGTGACTTACTTAATTAAGTAATTAGTTTTGATTAACATTAAACTTTGCAATTGCCGAACAATTAAATTATTATCTGCAGTCCTGAAATAATTAGAATACTCACTTATTTAATTAAATAAGTAATCAGTTGCGTTTGCCGAACAATTACAGTTTAATATTCAGTATTTGTGAAGACAGATGTGAAATGTGCGTTCATTTTTATCGTAAAGAAGTTCTTTTTTTCTCTTGTTTTTAAAACCCTAACTCAGATGAAACTACATTCTTTGTCAAATTAAACTGGAAAAGATTCAGCAGGTTTTCACACAGTTTTACTCTGTCTGATGTGTTGCGCTGCAGTAAATGTGCAGAACTGATGTTTTCCCCATTTTATGCCATTATTAATATTACTGGGACGTGTGAGAGAAATTATACACAGCACAAGTCAAGTGTCAAATGGATAAAATAAGTATCAACATATTTAACTTTTATAAGTAATCTATTAAAAGTGACGCTCCATCAGTTCTGAGCTGAGCTGAGCTTAGTTTATTTTTACTCTTGCAGAATTGACAATCTTCCTACACGGAAATCAGATATTAGGCAGAATTACACCCTGTGTGTCTACTGGCTTCCTTCCTCGCACAGTGGATGAGTGATATTTGCGGCTGCTGCTGTGGAATCCAAGCACCAATTTAGCAGCTTCGCCAGCGGGTGGAGGTTCGCTGGTCATCTCCCGAGCAGCTCGTTCCACTCGGAGCAAGTGCGCCATTGAAACGAGAGCGTTTCCTGCCAGTGCTCATAGAACGAATGAGACCAAAGCGATGACAGGGATATTACAGTGACAAGCGAACACTAGATCATAGAGAAGTCATTGGCCCCGGGGTCATAAATTAGATTCTAATGATTTTGTCATCCTGTTAAAACAATAACTTTCCAAGCAAGTCTCCTTCTTTTGCCTCCATAACCTTTGATTTATGCTTTTAATTTTTTGATGGCAAGAAATAGTCTGACACTTGCACCATTATGATGTTGATGGTTTGAAATATCGTCACAATTCATTTTCCTTTTCGGGTTTAATTAGTTTACTTTAAAATGTCATCCATCATTACAGCTGTGGATAAAATGGAGAGAGGACGGAGCGAGAGAGAGCGCTCCATGCTCTACAGTTCAGGCTTCCTGGGAAATAAACGCTGGCTGCATTATTCATGAAGTGCCCCATAACTTTAATCTGATTCCTAATTCCAGACTTTTCTTCTCTGACTATACATCACGTCACTCTATCACAATTCCTGTGACGCCTGCACCTCTGCAAATGTGCCTTCAGGTGGATCATCGCTCCTGCTGATAGCGTCACGTTGTATTTCAAATGAGAAGGCAGCTTGTCTGAGATCAGATATGTGCGATTTCATGTCGCCCCTTTTCATTAATCCAGGTTTACCCTGAAGCTTTTGTCTCAAACAAGACAAAAAACAGATCACACGCTTCCTCATTATTGTCAGTTTGCTTTCGAGGAGAGAAATCTTTCCCTCAGTTCACAAATGAAAAGGACATTTTCCACATCTGGTGCTGATGGTGACAGGACTGGACACGAACAAAAACTAAACAGTTGGCATAAATGAAAAGTTCATGCCTCTGTGGATCTGCTGACCTGCCCAGCAGACTGCTGGCTACTTAAAATGTTAAAATGTCAGAAAAAGAGCCAATAACAAATTAGTACAATAACAAATTCATGGACTCACGCACTTTACGTTAATCCTCATCAATTATTTTAAAACACATGAAAGTGTTCTACTGTGAGTCTTGCAAACATGCATTTTAATGTGACTTTTAATTTAATCATAATGTAATCAACTTTATACCCCATTAGTAAAACCCTCAATGTGTTTTCTACTGTGTTGGTGAATCACATTAATTAACGAGAAAAGCAAAGCCAAGTGCGGCTGTTCTACTTTCGTTAATGCACCGTGGAAGTGCATTTGTTTATCTTGAACTGGCAGAGCGAACACGCGCTATGGGAGCGGACTCGGCTTCCTCACAGCTCGGTATTCTTAGTAAAAGCCCGGGGCGATGGCAGCGTTTCCACAGATCATGTAAATGACCTCTGTACTGTCCACCTCTATCTGCTCGTCCCTGCCGTCCGCTCGCGCCCGTCTCACCTACACACAAACACCAGAGGCACGCGTGCTGCGCTGTATGGGAGTGCTGGTGAGGCGCCCTCATAGGAATCATCTCATTTTGTTTGGTGTTTTCAAGAAGGCTTTGCACGTGACCGACTCGTGACTGTTTAGCATTTTGCTAAGGTCTTTGTCAGGTCAGAGGTCAAATAGACAACTGACCTTCACTGTTTGCTGTTGTACTGTATGTGGAGCAATTAAGTGAAGGACTAATCTGTTGGTACGTTCAGTCACCTGGGTGCTTTGGGTGCAGGTAGGGACTATAGCAATAGGTAGTACAGTACATCTATGACCTCACTTCAATACAATTCCTGCAATAATCCATTACAAAGCCCAAATCATTCAGCAGCCGTACAGTATATGCAAAGACAATATCAGTAGGAATAAAGTTGACCACATAAATGCTTTTATTGCTGGAGGCTGGCGTGTCTCCTCCTTTCAGACAGATCAAGCGTACGTCCGTGCAGCACTTTCAGCATCACATATGCACATATTGCTGACCATTCGTCCCGAAGTGTTAAAAAACCTTTTTATGGCTGATGAAACCAACTGCAAGGCTGGGAGCCTTTACAGGGTTGAGACCAGACTCGTACGTAGGTGTACAGCTGCTAAGACAAGCGCCGCAGCAACTTTAATAAAGTGTATTAAATCATTACATTTTGCCGCGAATCTAATGAACAAAACTAATACGAGTCTGAACGCTGCATGAAAAGGGCAAGAGAGCAATTTCAGCCCTGACTCTTATAAAGCAACCGCTGTTTTCACAGGGTCCTGTCCTGCTGATGCGGGGATTTAATTATCAGCGTTTTACATCTGGATGCTCTCGCAAGCCTCCACGCAGGTTGTTGAAACAGAGCAATTACGGTATCATATCACATCGTGCTGCATTATTTAGCTTACTGAAAGCCCCACTCATGTCGAGTGGCGTGTGCACGGGGAAAAGCAAACTGAGCGTGCATGACAAACATTTTAATAGGCCGGCTCGTGTTCGGCGTGATGCGAAACAATACGCATGAAAGCTGTAGTTTTCGATATCCAGAGAGATGAAACCCGGTCGTGCAGCGTGAGTGAGTGAGCGAGCGAGAGAGAGAGAGAGAGAGAGAGAGCGAGAGAGAGGGGGCCGGAAGACAAAGGACAGATGAACAGATGTCATGTGACAGGTGCACTGGGCCCAGCTTGGTGTGTGGGCAGTAGATATGACAGGGATTTTGCATATACTGTAGCGTGTGAGCTAATGCCGCGCGCTTCACTGTGTGTCATGACCACAACCTTATGGTCAGATACAGAAGTTTGAGCTTGGACGTGGGAGGATTAGTCATGTCCGTGATTACATCAACAAGGGCTCGCAGACCTGAACAGAACCGGCTGACCTGGTTGTCAGCGCAAAAACATCGAAAGCACGTGAACGTCCCACTGTTCTTTTGTTGTTGTTTGTCATTTCTCATACATTTCATCACAACCCCCCTCTCAGCTGGAGTCATGCTTCATTCTCTTTAGCACCATTCCTTCAGCCTGTCACCACACTGGCTGTAGTTTGTTCCAGTTACAGTATGTTCATATTTGTGATCTGTGTTCATTTAGCAGAGGGTTGTTGCCTCTCTCTGGCCCAGTAAGCCAGACAGACTGGGGTGGGGTGGGGGGGGTTGTCCAGCAGCAGCGGGGTCAAGGACAAAGGGGACCCAAGCCACTAGCTGCAGAAAATTAAATTAGGCAACCCACCTGGAATGTAGCTGCTGAGTGAAGTGTATTCAAAGCCCGTGTGTGTTGAGCTGTGGAGTGGGTGGGTGAGAATGTGTTGGGATGGTTGTGGGCTCGGTGCAGTAGGTGGGTGGATGTTGACGGAGCAAAGGTGTACGATGTGATCTGCTGGAAGCAGGCAGGTGGGCTCCTCTTACACAGGCTTAGCTGCTAATTCCAAATAAAAGCACTGTGAGCTGAGGTAAAGCCAGGCTAAAACCACAAACCCATGCCAGCGCCTGAGGGTGTGGGACTGTACCTGAATATCGCAGACCTGAGAATTCACGCACCTGCAGACATTTTAGTAGAACAATACTAAATCTATTTTAGGTTTCACACTTCTCTATAAATTGTAAAAATTGAAACTGTTGCACTGTTGATCCCAGAATCAGCTTAGTGTCGTTATACAGTATATAATGACACTATATCCACCCTACGTATTGATACAGTATATATATATAGGGGTGGAGCCTGGTCAAGTTAGGTAAAGACATATAATTATATGTATGTATATATATATATATATACAGTACACACAATATATATAGTGTCAACTACAGAGAAGATTAATATTAAGATTTTTTTCTTTTGAAACATTGAAGCATTATAAACATGACATCTCTAAATACAGGAACTTAGTGTTGTACTTTTTGTTGTTGAAGTTGATACTTAACATAACCAGACTCTCAATGATATCATCTGTGTTTGTTCCCTGAGGACTGATGACTTATATCTTTCTCTAAATAATATCTATTCCCTGAATTACAATAGCGTTATTGATTTTTCGTTATTTCACCTCTGTAGTGATGCTCATTTATATCAGACGAGATGAAAGAGAAACTGTTTGTATATTTGTCATTATAACGCAAATCAAACATCACTATTTACCATTCTGTGGTTAAACTGTAATCTCTCGCTCTTCGTTCGAATGGGTCATGTCTCAACATTTATTCAGTGATTAAAAAGAACTGGATGTCTGTTGTAAAAACCATGAATGATTTTCATGCGTCAGAGGCAAACCGTGCTCGGAAGTTTTTCTTGCTAAGCGCCGCTAAAGCTGTTTCCTTTCAGGGCAGCGTGTGATCCCACTGTCTGGACAGTATTGATCAGACTTACATCACTGGGCTGGTTTTATTACGTACTGTAGCTTTATTTTACTGTTACACACATCATGTTAATATTGGCAAATCAATGAACATGAATATTGTGTCGCAGCGAGTGCGGCACAAGAAGTGTAGGTTTCTTACATTTATGGTTCTAGCTCACCTAAGAATGATTGATATTATAATGGAAAAGCCTGAAAAAATAAATGGCCGGTCCCTGTAGTGCTGTGGTCGCACATCACACACACCAGAAAAATCCACTACTGTGAGTTTTTATTGGGGACAAAAAATCACAGTTCATCTTGGATCACAGAAACTCCTGGATGAAGTGTTTCAACACGTGTTTCAGGCTGACCCGGGCCGGGTCGACTGTGTGGGGTATAATCACAAACAGGCAAGTCTTAAAAGTGATCTAATCCTAAAATGATCATGGTGAATTAATCGCGTTAGGTGCTATTTATAACTACATACCAACAGAAATAAAGTGATTACGCTGGCCTCTGGGGCAGGTCGAGCCCTGCTGTGGTGAGTTAAAGTGCAGGAGCGGTGTGGGAGGTCCCTGCTGACCCTGCTGGAAGCCGCCTCAAGAGGTCGTGTCAGTGCAGAAAGACCTGAGGTGGTTTTGGGTGTCAGGAAAGTGCAGTTGTCATAGGTTGTATTCATCCTGGAGAAACCCATACAGTCACGGCCCAATGGGTTGTTCTTGACCAGACTTCAGTCTTACTGCAACTCTAACTCTATCTAGTTAATTTCTCCTACTTCAGATCTGTGACTTCCTCTCCTCCTCCTCCAGCTTCTCATCATTCTCACACTGTGGCAGGAAACTGAAGCTGTGACCATAATCCCTGACGCTGCTTGATGTGCATCAACTGTGCCCAAGTCCGAATCGTGCCTCGAATGAAAACCAGCCAAAGCACCTGTAATGCTGCGATGTTGATGTATATGAGCTAATACGTTTAAACCGTATTGGCTGAAGGGGCTGCTTAATCAGGAGCCTGCATTCATCCATTTTCCGCACCTGCTTATTGGGGTTCACAGGTGGCATGGAGCAGCTCCAGCGTGCGCTGGGCTAAAGGCTGGGAAATATCCTGAACAGATTGTCCGTCCAGCACCTGGAAGAAATCCACGTGAAGATGGGGGAGGGGGAAAGACAAAATGCACTCTGAGACTTGGACGCAGGACGTTCTTGCTGTGAGGCGATCGTGCACCGTTTAACCACCCCGCTGCAAAAGCACCAGCAGTGACACGCCGCCGCCGCTCGCAGGCCACTGCTTTACCCACGCGTTTAATGCGCTCAGTCACAGCCCGGTCTGTGATCGCAAACATGCAAGCGTCGCTTTATTGTGTGACACTTAATAACAGCTGCGCACATCGATGCCGTCGATGCTCGAAAACAACGATTTATTAAAGTCAGAGTCAAACAGTTGAGACTCCAGGCTGCAGCTGTGTCTGGGTTCAGAGAGTGAGATTACAATCTATTCTGTAGAAGGCAGCTCTGCACAGAGCCTGTAGGAAGCGGCAGGGAGGAAATGCACCGCAGCCCTGCTCGTTCCTAATAGGGTAGAAAATAAGGCAGAAAACCCGAAGCCGGGTTCAGCGCATGAGTCACGATCCAGTCGGTGCAGGTGAGCAACAGATGCGAAGCAACAGATCGTTTCCTCCAGCAACAAATTAAAATGTCATCACGGCTCATCGCGAGACTCAAACGTTCCTGTATGGCTGCGCGAGTCCCATCTTGACCCACATATAAAAGCCACAGAGGGGGCGGCTGAGGGCTTTTGCACGCAACAGTAACCCAGTCAGTCTTCGACCAGAGCCGAGGCGGCTCCACTTAGAACGAACTGGATCGACTGCTCAGAGTTTCGTCTCCACAATGAAAACACTGCAGAGGTGGAGTTTAACGGACATGCTCCAAACAGCTGCAACAGAAACACATAAAACACGGAAAAGAAGCAGGTTAAGATCAATATAAACTGTCGGTGCATCTAAAGACTTGAGCTCTATATACTAACACAGCCTCGCTCCATACTGGTACG
The DNA here is from genome assembly GCF_900634795.4 of Betta splendens. Classification (NCBI taxonomy): domain Eukaryota; kingdom Metazoa; phylum Chordata; class Actinopteri; order Anabantiformes; family Osphronemidae; genus Betta; species Betta splendens. The sequence continues at coordinate 24,280,150 of NC_040889.2, read as the reverse complement.
GGCGTCTCCCACAGTCACAGCTACTGACACTTCATCATGGGAGATTAGCAGCGTGGTCAAACACGATGGCAACTCACTGTGTAGTATGTCTGCATTAAAATCCGCCTTCATGTGTGTGAGGAGCAGATCTGCTGCAGCTGGCCCCAGTCGTCTGTGTCATTCAGCAGGAAAGCGATGTGCCTATATGTGGATAATAAGCTCCTTTGGGGGAGAACTCTCTCCCGCTGTAGACCACAAACTAGTCTTTTACTTCAGATGATACACTTCATCCCAGGAACATTTTTTTCCCCTTCTCCTGATCTCAATTATATTCCTCTTGTATTGTTTCGTGACTTTATATTTGGTGTCCCTGTTGCCATGGCAGTAATGTGGGTCCTATTAGAACACACTCGTGTGATAGAATCTACTTTCCATGTCATTGTGAAAAGCTTTCAGTGCCTGCATCGAGCTTTCCTCCGAGCGCTGCTCAGCCTTGCCAATAACTAAAAACCTAGGCCGGGCTATAAAAGCCTACACGGCCTCCTCCTGCCTAAAAATGTCTTTGAATCTCCTGTAGTCTCTTCTTGCTTGAGCCACTTCAACTGCTTTCAGGCTGGTTCTCTTACAGCCTTGCTAAGTACTGTACCACTAATTGAGGTGTGTTGAGTTTTTTCCCTCCACTCTTCTAGCTCCTTCTCCACGCAGGGACACAAACATGCGTGCATACATGTACAGTACATTTACAGTATTTTCCTCTTTCTATCCACCATTGCATTGCATTTCCTGTCCTCCTGCCCCAAACCGGTCGAGGCAGATGACCACCCGCCCTCGGCTTGAGGTTTTTCCTTCTCCGCTGTTGCCTGGTGCTTCCCTCAAGTGGGATTTGTTGCCGTTCGGAGCACCAGCAGCATCTCAAGGTCACACAGCAATCCTTTTACTGTGGAATAATAACTATTCAAAAAAATGTTCATACAGTCTTTAGCTTTAAAGGCAAATCCAATACATTCTAAAGAACAGTGCACTGTGTAAAACCGTATCCACACAGGTCAATATTATTCACTGGCTTCACGATGCAGACTGTTCCAACCTTCTTCCTGCTACACCAGAAGGAAACGCGCGTCTGCGTAGAATCCCACAAATGAAAGGTTTCCTCCATCCTTGCAGAAAGAGGCCAGACAATCCCCAGTTTAGAGCGAAATTGTTTTTTCTGGGGCGCTCACCTGGTGGTGGTGCTCAGGGCTGCGCAGTCACACATCAGCATTGCTGCCGTCATCCTCGCTTTTTTTTATCTGTTCTGGAAGGACAAGATGGGAGGCGGCCGCATCACTGTGCTGAATACATCACAGCAGAATGGGAGCTACAGCAGAGGGGGGGGGGGCTTTGTGCTCTCATAGAACATGTCCTCACTGTTGTAGACTGTGGTGAGACATCACCCTCCACCACACCCCCTGTACGACACAGTGTGAACATTTAGTGTTTCACAACGTGATTTAATCAAATAACACTGAGAAGATGTCACCAGCTCTTAGAATAAAGAACGTATCGTACAGTATATGTATGTGGTCGTAGCAACGTGCACCTCGACCCAAATGGGATATTAGACATTTGACCTCAGTGTTAACTGATGTGGTTGGCTGGACTAGTATAGAGTACATGATCACTTTTCATTATTCCTCTCCAGCTAGATCTGCAACAGATTAGAAATAAATGAACTCCATTCATCATACATCCATGAGGCGCGGTGTGAAATAAATCAGCAGCTGTACAGTATGTGGTGGATTAGCATTAGTGTGGGAGAGCTGGGCTCCGTTCACTCGCATAAACATTAATTAACACATCCAACAGTCCTATTAAACAGATTTCACCACCACTGCTGTTTTTTATTGGCTTCACACAACAAATACACTGTTACTATGACTGAATATGATTTAACATCAGTGTTGAGTCTGCTGTAATGAAGACTATCCTCTGATTTCATTTAGTAACCCTATCAGTTGCCTCATGCCAGTGTGATACACACAGGCATTACTGCAAAAAGCTAATTATTATTAATGGAATATTACTATACAGTCACTAAGTATTCATTTGCTAGTAATATTGCCGTACCAGTTGCCTAGGTGCAGCTTTTCCCCAGTGCCCTGGGCCGGGTCAGGCCAAGAGACCAGACCTGGTTTGCACATCATTAGCTTGGTGATCACTTATCATCTGTCCTGCCAACTGGAACACGAGACGTGGGGGTCTGCTAACAGCGTTCGGCTTCAATCCAGAGAGAAAAAGTCAGTCTGAGGAGGCTTATGTGTCATATATGCATGTTTCTCCATACTTGTTTTTAAGTTGTTGTAGTTGTAGTCAGAGAATTAAATCAGTCCTGCACAAATCAACTGAGATAGATTTACTGAGGAAACAAGACGTTTTGTTAATTTACTTGTGTAAAAAGTTATTGAAGTTTTCAAAACTACACGTCTCTGTGGAGGAGCTCTGATGGTTTCCTGACACTGTATCTGGTTACAGACCTTTAAATTGTGCACTTAAAACGTCTCCTGTAACTAGTGGCCTCCTTCCATTATGGTGAACCCTGCGCCCGTGTGGAGCAGGGCACAGGGGAAGCCATTTTGCCTCTCCATATCATTTGCACAGTTTAGAAGAGGCCCCATTAGGTTTAATGAATACCATATTTTATCAATTAGACATTCCTTCGTGTGTGTGTGTGTGTGTGTGTGTGTGTGTGTGTGTGTGTGTGTGTGTGTGTGTGTGTGTGTGTGTGTGTGTGTGTGTGTGTGTGTGTGTGTGTGTGTTTAGGTAGAAAGGTAAGGGAGGGGAAGTCACTTTGTACACTTAGGAAGTAATCATGGCTGTGAGTGATAGCCAGGATGTGAAAAAGTTGCAGAAAATCTTCACACAAATTGTAGCAGTGGGGGGTTAAAACGTCTCACAGTGAACGACTTCCACTCACCTCCTCCTTTGTTGTGTAATTTGTGAGTAAGTGCTCATTAGATAATGCGGTCCAGCGGTTTCAGGGTTGGTGTAATTGGCTGTTAGGCCATCAGCCCCTCCTCTTCTGAGCATTAATTGAATCACAGGTCCAGTGTAAGCCTATACCAACTTTAATGGTTAGAGTAATTGTGGCCGTGTGCTCTCCCACAGACGCTATCCATCCAAAGCGTGTCCTCGTGCAGGAATTCCACCTTGAAAGCAGTTATTGAAGGGCACTGAATACTTCAGTTTTTGGGAAAAATGATAATAAGGGGGATAATCATTTATCCCTTCTGTAGCTAAAGCCACTCAGGTGTACATGAGATCTGAGCGTCTAAATTCATTAGCTGCAGCTTCATGGGAGGAATAAAACATGTAAATGCGGTGCATATGTAAAATGCCCGGCACCAGTTGAAATCTGCATTTATCTGAAGCTCCCCAGTGTTTATCACCAGACGTTTATCTCAAGGCCCCTCCGCCGCTCGCCCCGCCGTCCTTCACGGCGTCGCAGACCACTGGCAGGGAACTAAATAATAACATTTCACACTTTCACTGTGGGGCACCATCTAAGGCCTCTAGCACTGTCACACGATATCAGTCTTGCCGGGCGGGAGCCTGGTGTGGGCTTTAAACGCGCGCGTGACAGTGTGTACGTGAAATTGCATTCTGCCCGCTCGAATGTCACGGGCAGCGGCATTACGATGACTGAGAGGCTATAACCTTCATCAGGTTCGTAAAGGTAAAACATGTGTTTCCAGGGGAAGCTAACGTTCCACTCAGATTTACAGAGGGAAATGACATATCCCCTTTCCGACAGGCAGCGTTAAAATGTGAAATAGGGATAGACGCCGAGACAAAACACACCTCTGGGGTAGAGCAGCTCGAACCGTAAAAAACAGAGGAAGGCTGCGTTTGAAAAACTCCATTACATAAAAACATTAAAACCCTGAACGCAAAAACGACTGTTTCTACTACTAACTAACACCAAAGCAAAGCGATCCTCATTATCTGAAATGCACCCTGTTACAGTATTAGTCAAATTAGGCAATATAGTCATTACCACTTATTTTGGCTCTCTCATTCGTTATTGGTGCCTGTGCTGTTTATTTCACAGCGCTGCAGTGCAGTGTTTCCCCAAAACAACGACGCTGCTCAGTAACTAAACGTGACGGGTATTTGGACGGAAAACACGCAGCTCAACTCTTCTCCAGTTTGTCAAGATAGCCAAACATGATCCCGTTCCCCGTGACTGCTCAACCGCTGAAATATTGTCCCTAATCCATGCTTACACACCGCGACTCGTCGAGGCATAAACATTTTCCCTGTCAGGGTATTTCCTCCAAAACCAGTCAGGGGTTATTTCTCCGCGCCTGAAAGATGGAGATGCTTGTCATATTCATTCTGGGCCGAATCACGCGTCCGTCTGAAATTGCTGCTGAGTGCCAGTGAAGGATGCCTTTCAACAGACAGGGGGGATTTCCAGCGGCCTGAGGTGGAAGAGTTCCTGGGAGGCTAAGTGGAGGAAATAAATGAAGGGAAGGAGGCGGGAAGAAGGGAGCGGAGCCCAGAACGGCCCGGTTGCACAACAACCGTGGGGACTCTGGTCTGGCCTGTGGCTCCCAGCACATCCATCCACACACGGGGCCAGCAAAAGCTGGTTTCCCTAATGTCACACAACACAAACACCGCCGATAATGGTGTTTGAATCCATAAACTGCTTTTTTTGATTATCGCACGCTGACAGGCCGTCGCGGTGATACCGATCGCCGAAACCTTCACCCATTTCATGTGGGACGGCCGAGCGCGTCCAAGAACAACTGCGCAAATCTGGCCTAAGTGTTTTCTGATGACCAATAGATTTGGGGAAATATACAGAGAATGTTGGTGCAAGTCAAACGCTCCGGTGTCGCGTCCAAAAATCCTCCGCAAGAATGCAAACCGCAGCGGCTTGAACCGGAGCCAAGTCCGGCTCCGAGCTGGGAAGCGGACTGGGGGGGGTTCACGTTGGTTCAATCCGCTAGATTAGCAAAAGAAAACATCTATGATGGAGAACCATTGAAACTGTAATGCCAGTAGATGTTAAAGAGCGTGCACTTGATTGTACGTTCGAGCGCTACGGCCAGTCTGCCTCCACAGCAAGAGTTAAGATTGCACAGTATGGAGATATCGGTGCAGTTATCTCGTAGCAAATGAAGTGCTCGGGGACAAACGCTATCAGCTGCAGTCAACGCTTATTTGAGTCGAACTCTATTGTGAAGGCATGTTTGCATTGTGTGTTTCACAGTAACATGTTCAGAAGCAGTCGCTACTCTGGTCCGTCCCCTCATCAACGACACTGGATCCCACTGTATGTGCTACAACCAGACAGCATCACCCTGCGCTCGTACCTCACCCCCTTCCTTCGCTCCTATTTTTCCATAAATCGTCAAGGAGACCTGGATGCAAACCAGCTTCAAGGCCTGGAAATTAGAGTATTTTTACTGGCTCCGACACTGTCCAGAAGATATTAGCCGTGTAGGAAATGTGCTGAATATTACAGGCCCCACTATCCGGGGCCAAGAAAGACAGTTGGTGCAAACCCCAGACTGCCGCGCGGCTGCTATCTCTCAAAATGTCAAAGCTTTGGTCTCTGAGTCTGCTCTGTTGTGCTGTGGCTCCGGGTTGGAGCAGGCAGCCGGGCGAGCTGGCTGTCCAGCATGCTGAGTCATAGTGGTAATTAAATGTGACTGTGGACTGGAGGGTCATCTCTGATGCGCGGCCCAGTCTAAAAGAAGGGTTTAGGCCCAGGCTCATTAGAGGGAGGCTGAGCGCTTTGCCAGACCCGCACACCGCTGCTGCTTCCATTTGCACCTTTTCATAAAAGACTTGGCCCGCTCACGCGCTGTCCCACTTTCTGAGTCCAACGCAAAGGCAGTGACTCCCGTTAGCGCGATAGCAACGCGGTGTGCTCACTGTGTGCGTGTGTGTGTGTGTGTGTGTGTGCACATGCGCCGACACGTGCACTTCTTTCGCAAGTTTTCAACGCCAGATGTAAAATAACGCTTGGCTGCCACAAACATTCGACGGTTCCAGGACAAATGAATTCAGGCTTAAGATATTTATAATCCCATAAATGGTTTTATTTTGATTCTCGTGAAGAACAGAAAAAAGGAGCCAGGTGTTAATCACCAGAATCGCGAGCTTTTAGCGCCAGAATCTTCTCATGCTGCGCAAATGAGCCCTAAAATACGCCTGAGTGCTATCCCAGCACTTACAGTACATGCACTCTCCTGACTTGCTGTGTCATGTGGGACTGCGGCTAATGATCCAAGGGGGAGAACGCAATCAAAGGCAATTTGTAGCATCTCATTATGCCCTTCATTCATTATTACAGTCCGGCTAATTTATGCTTTATGGCGAGTTCTGCTCTGTTTTTTTAAGACGGGGAGGCATTAAAGACTCGCAGTGTTGTTGATGAGAGCAGCGTAACCCCTTGCCTCAACCACAAGAGCTGTGAAGTGGTAGAAGGGATGAATCCCCCAGTGAGGGAGTAGAAGAATAACACAGAGCAGCCACGCTAAAATCATTCAGCTTGGTCTTGGAAGGTCACGTAAGAGACATAACTCTTGAACTTGTCTCCATTTGGCTGCGCACACAGGACAGACTATGAATGTTGAAAAAGTTCAGTGCATTAAAGCCAAATCATGTAAACACTCGAAACAAAGTGTGGTACAATACAAGTCCATTTGTGAGACCCGACCGGTCGAGGCAGATGGCCGCCCGCTCTAAACGTGGCGGTTTCTTCCTCTACAGGAAATCTATAGAAAATGATTGTTCCTCAGTACAGTCGGTAGCACTGTCGTCTCACAGCGAGAAGGTTCTGGGTTCGATTCCCGAACCGGGTGCCATAGATAGCTAGGCTAGGCTCCAGTACCCTATGACTGGAACTAAGCGGTAGAAAGTGGATTGATGGATGGATTGGTCCCCTCTTTCCTCGTTGGTTTGATAACCACATGTGGGCGAGTACGTGAACCACACACACACTGTTGTTAGATGCTCTTTACCAGCACAGACACTGATTTAGCACCTGACCTTACATTTTGTTCTTTTCAGTAACAGCCTAAAACGTGGTACCTCCTAATCCAATGACATTTCCAGGGGATCAATGCATATTTCGTAGGGAGACAACTCTTTCCTACCACCAGGCAAATAGGTTTGAGCCCAGATGCAGTAACATGGTGGCTGATTTATGGTCTGAACACTGGGAAATGAGTCAATGAATGAAGTGCTTTCCCCCCAATGTGCAATATCTGACATCTCGTGCCAGATCTGCAGATCTGAACATACAGAATATAGCTCAGCCAGTGCCTTTTGCTGTGGACCTGCCATGCCTTGTGCTATGGACTCGGCCTCTCTCTGAGAGCCAGCTCCACTCTGAATGCTCCTCGCATGCTTCAAAGATATGAGATTAGACAGCTGCATGTCAGATTCATTGTCCTTCGCTAACAAGTCTAATTTGTGCCTCATTCTGTTTTTCAGCTCTTCCAAGAGCTCAGACAATCATTCTGGCCCCCACTGGGGTTGGAAGAATCATCACGCTGGCATCCATATTTGCACCATCTGTGATGGAGAGAGCTGTGTGGTTATGGATCAGTCACATACACAGTCACACAAACAAAACATATATATATACACACACACATGCTAACATATACAAAGAATCAATCAGCTCCTTTAGTCTGTTTCACAAGCTTTACAGAAGCACAAGCTCGTTTCTATTCCCCCACACACACAATTCATCTTCATGTTGTAGCTGCTAAAATCCCTGAATCCCTCGACTAATTTGAGCTAAAAACCACAAAAAAGAGACGGTACCATTTTCTGATGAAGCCTAAGTGAGTGATTTGCCTCAGCAGCTTCAACTGCTCATTGGAAACAGCCAGTTGATGCATCATGATAATGGCACGTTAGGAGCATTGAGCAGATGCTCAGGCACCTCGCGTTAGCGCCGCGGCGGCTCACTCCTGGGGTGACGCCGACAAGTACCCGCACATTCATCTCGGCTGTTCCTTAACTTGTTAGTTCGAGGACGTCCACAGTGTCTCGCTGTAATGGACCCGGCGAATGTTGGGAAGCTGAGGGGAGCCGCTGAAGGATGAGTGAAGTCGGCCAGTTCATTAGTGAACATCTAATTTACTGGAGGTATTCTGGAGCGGCCCGCTGTCGGGATGGATGACCTCGGTCACCGCTCATCGATCGCTGTGATGTTTTCCCACTAGATTTAACAGTCTACTTATCTCCACTGGAGCACTGTAGTTGGACCACAGCTGCCTTGGTGTGTTTCCCAGGCTCTGACCATCTCTGCCAACCTGTTTAAGTTTGCATCCATCACCACCAAGGCAGCATCCCAGTAATAAACAACTGAACCCCACACTTAAGGATATTGGTGGAATTTGTGCATGCCTCCTAATAAGCCTCAATAAGAACCTTATATACTCTCTCGGTGATTAACATGATTTAAAGTACGATGCTGTTTGTGCACTAATCATTTCTCCTCCCTCCAGTGTTAGAATACCGTAACTTGTATTCTCCCCGAGCTGTCAGCGGAGCGCCGTGTCAGGGTGGATATCGAGATGTGTTCATGAAAGCTAAGATGGATATTAAAGAGGGAATTAAACACGCTCCTGTGTGTGGCTGCTGACTTGTTTACATTCTGCTGTCTGCATCTCAGCCACAGCCACAGCGGCGGACCGCGTACACAGATCCACATCTGCATGTGTGTGTGTGTGTGTGTGTGTGTTCTCCAGCGCGTGTTGTGCGTTGCTAACCTGATAGACACCACCCTGGGGGGAAACGCTAACAAGTCAGACACCTGAATATTAGTCTGGGGACGGGATGCGAGCGGCGGGCGATAAAACCCTCCGGAAAGAGAGCACCCCCGGATACGGAGGGCACGGAGAGACCGCAATCACAGCAAACACGCAGCCGAGGCGCTGAAATGAGAGCCTCTCGAGACAAGAGGCTGAGAGGAGGAGACCTGCGTTTTATATATAGGTGTGGCGGCAGTCAAGCTGTGAGCCAAAACGTTAACAGCGAGCCAAGGAGGGCCGGGACGTGAGGCTGAGGGTGGAGAGGGGATGTGAGGCCTGTGCAACGTTTTCATGGCGTCTGCTAAAAGTGATGTCACAGAGAGACTAATAATAGAACAAATGGTTCACATCTTAACTACGACTTATAATAGCGTGCGCGTGTGTGTTTGTATAAGAAAATATGATTTATGTTCCCCTTTATATGCTAGAATGAGCCCATGAATTAGCGTCCTGACCTTGCCCGGCCTCGAACTCTGTGGGAGCAATCGTAGCTCAATTAAACCCCAGCCGTGCAGACACAAATTGTTCCAAATAGCCGGTGACCAACGGAGGCCGTCGCTTTAACGGGCAACTTTCTGACGGCGCCATGTACAGGGCCGTATACAACCGAACGGCTTTAATGAAATATGCAAATTCCCCTTATAAACCTGATGATGTCGCACATCATCATTAACCTTGATATTTGGAAGCCGTCAGCAGCGGGTTTGGATCGCTGTCTCGCGCGCGTGTGTGTGAGAGAGAGTCGTGTTGACTTGTTCCTGTCAGAAAATTCCTGTAAACGTACAAGCGTTCTCCACCAGGCTGTCAATAAAGTTCCACGTGTGACACATGCAAAAAAAATATTATTAATAATCATAAAAAAACATCTACAGTCTTGAGGGAAATATGAATAAATTGGTTATGACAATTTCATAACTTCTCAGCCCATAAAACATTTAAATCAAAACAAATTGTCTATTTTTTAAGCCAGGAGTAAAATAACAAAATCCTGATGTTTATTGAAAAGATGTATTTTGCAACACGTTCCGCTTTCTTCCTTCCTGTTCTACAGAACGTGCCCATCTGCTGGAATGAAGTTAGTATGTGTTTGTCCGTGTTTCTGTGAGCATCCATATGCTTGTGGTTAAGACTCTGTGTGTTTCCTAATGTTGCTAAGGCTTCGCCAGGCATTTGAGTGAAATATTGTGCTGATGTGGCAGCCTGGAGAGACAGACTCCAAGGAGGCAACCGCAGAATCTGAGTGTACGACCTGAAAGAGACGCGAGCTCAGAAACTGCGTCGGCGTTTGAATCTTAGCCCGACTGCAGCAAATCCAGGCTCCTGATACACTAAACCCAACCAAAACACAGCCCGAGCTTTAAATGCACCTATCTCCGTCCACAGGCGCTGCAGTGTGGTTTGCCAGAGGTCGTGTGGTAACGGGCTGTTCTCGCTGCTCACCGGACGGGAGCCGGGCGGCCGCGACCCGGGGCTCGCGTGCGCTCCCGCCTGCCGGTCGTGTGTCATCCCCTGGTCCGTGCGTCCGTCCGACCCGGCCCGTTTCAGCCGTTTTCCCTCTCCTGTGCGCTTTTCTTCCCTTCGCCGGCATCAGAGCGTTTCAGCTGCCATTTAGGCCCCAGAAATATGACGTCTGGCGCTCTAATGATTTGCAGAGCGTAAGTGGAAACGTCCACCATGAATCATGAAAATGCATTTTCCCATTTCCATTATAGAAGAGACTACATGCTCACGGAGAGATTTACGTGGTCGCAGCTTTCTCATTCTCTGCTTCTTCCTCCTCTCTTGCATCCTCCCTCTGTGTTTCTCCTTCATCTTCACTTTCCTGTTGAACTAATTTATTCTCCCTATGTTTCTATATTTTATGTGCGCTAATAAAAGCCAACCAAAGCTTTCTGTCATGTGCATTGGGGGAAACGCATCTGAAACACCTAGACGATCCCCCTTGGCTCTAACCCTAACCCTTCGCTGTGGATAGTGTCCATCACAGGAGTCCTGCTTTAACTCTCACTTATACAGGTAGGATGAGTGCGTGGGCTTAGAATATGTGCAACTGCACGCTGGACTGCAGTTATTTGGGCTATTATGCAATTTTAGTTCAAAACTTAAGAGTGCAACACAAGGTTTCCATTCCAGAGTGTGTAGTTGGCTTGGTACAACCTGAGGCCATTTACAGTACGCGCTAATCAGCAGCAAAAGCATCGCAGCTCTGCAACCGTGTGTGTGTGTGTGTGTGTGTGTGTGTGTGTGTGTGTGTGTGTGTGTGTGTGTGTCTGTGTGTGTGTGTGTGTGTGTGTGTGTGTGTGTGTGTGTGTGTGTGTGTGTGTGTGTGTGTGTGTGTGTGTGTGCATCCCAGGCTGAAGCAGCGTTGTTTCGTCACTCGAGGAGGATGTCGCCACTTTGTGTTAAGAAAGTAAAGATGAGGTTGACCTTGTCCTTCCAGAGCAAAGCCAACACAGAAGGCTCTCATATCAATACTAATTACTGTATTGCGTGGGTTGATCATATTTTGGGGAATATTAAAAAATTCTGAATCGTAACGTGCGTGGAAAAGTATCCGTGGCATGCGAACCTGAGCAGGAGCCAGACACTGCGTTTGATTCCAAATCACAACATCTCATAGTGTTTTTCTTATTTTCTATTATTCTCTTTTTGTGCTTTCTTTCCTTTGTAACTGCATAAAAAACTAAAATTTCATGCACCCGGAGGCTAAATGTACGTTTTTTTACATAATACCAGAAAACAATGTTTTTGTACTTTTGTACTAAGTGAAAAGGTGTGTGCGTTCTTCATATGATCTACGTATAATCTGAACTGAAGAGTGATAAGTATACGCTGGAGAACAAAGTTTTATGCCTTTTTCAATTTCAATTACAATTTCAATTAAAAAGAACATTTGTCCCAAAATTTAAAAAAGTTCTGTTGATTTTGTAAACTACTAAGTTTTTAAGTCCTGTCTTGCATTTCTTCTCGTCAAATACATTTGATAGGTAAAGTTTTGTGTTGACTATAATTTCACCAAATTACGCCTCTCTGAGTAAAATTATCTGACACTCACACTGTTCAAATTGAAATTGAAAATGCTATTACGCATCAGAAATCAGGCGGTTTAATGAGGTTTCAGTGAACGTGAGACAGGATGAGTAACAGAAGACGTGAACCAAACAGGCTTGTGTCATTAGTGGAAAGTTGAAGTCTGAAGCAAAGCTGGAATCAATATATTTTTTAGAATTAATGAAGCAAAGCTGTGCACGCATTCACACGCAGGATTTAAAACAAATAAATTTCCTCTGATAAATGATACTGTTTACTAAAATAATTTCCCTATGAAATATAACCGTTTAATATTCCCCAAAATATGATCAACCCACCATTCAACAAACATTTTCGTAACAATACCACAATTACAACAATAAACTGTGACCAGACAAATATAACCGGCTGTTTATTGAGATGTAATGGATAGTGCAGATCAGGCACTGGTGAAACCCTTTGATGGAAGTTATGTGTTTACGTCTGGTAATTTCTGAGTGCAGCGTGTGGTGGCGTTGGGTTGCATTACGCTGAGGTGCTGCTCGCTTCTTGACAAGTTGATTTACACATACAAAGAACCCAAAGTTCCCCACCATGAAGCTCGACTCCTTCGGTACCTGAGAAAGATTCCCGGCTCCTCCTGGGTCCGTGTGAACCAGCCAGAACTCCTTTGTCTACGCCAGGGAACGACTCCGAGGCGGAAGTGCTGACCAGCTGGTAGCCGCGATCCACACGTACACACACGCGCACACACGCTCACACACACACACACACACACACACACACACACACACACACACACACGCACGCACGCACACTCACACACACACACACACACACACACGCACACACACACGCACGCACGCACACTCACACACACACACGCACACACTCAGCTCTGTGCTGTGCAACGTCAGACCAAAGTTTCAACCTTCTGCCTGGGAGCGTAAATCACGGTGCAGGGGAACGGGAGCCAGATGGTCGCTGGGTTCCCGGCTCTGCGTACGCGGCGCGTGTGCGAGGAGTTTATGTCCGTGCACATGGAACGATGAGGTTTTGTTACGCCCTGTGTTTCTCTGCTCTATGCATGAGCGTGTCTGTGAAGTTAGATGTGACACGCTGTCAATTCTGAGTCTCAGTGCAAACAGGAAATACCTGCTAAAGGTCTTTCTACACGACAACCTTCGCAATACAAAGTAGCAGGGAGCCATACAGTAAATATACAGTATACGCATACAGTAAATAGTCTGGCAGTATTTACTGTATGTGCTGATTACATGCAGAAAACAAAGAGACATGGAACCAGGAGAAATGTGTGCTGCTGAGACATTTCTATAAATAACCTGATTACTTGTAAAACTGTATGACTGGAAATAAATTGTCAGTAAATGCCTTGTATGATAAAGTCTACTGTATGTATGGAACTGATTTCTTCAGCAAAAGCCTCTATATAGAGCCACTGTCTGAGTCATTGTCTCTAATAACATTTTAGTTCTGGCAGACGCTGCTCTCTCGGCTCTAACAGGACTTTGGCCCAACTCTAATGGAGACAGACGCCGTACGGGCCGCCCGGCGCACAGCGGCCGGCCTGTCCGGCGGTCAGGGGTGTGAAGGAGGGCAGATGAATATTGAAAGGGAACGGCCAAGATAATGCTTGTGATGGAGGCCGGCTGAGAGCTGACAGGACAAGCCAGTGGAGAGGAAACGGACGGCTGACAGGACTCCAGGCATCTGAGCAGCGCGAGGCTAACGGACCCTAACGGAGGTGAGATCGATCATCATTACTCAAAAAAGAATCAATAGTAAGACTATTAAATGGCTGCAGATGCAAACTTCCTTTAGAGGCCGCGCTATCTGATACGCCGCCGCTTTAATCACATCCTTTTCAATTACCTGGGATGAACGAATACTGACGGCTTCGATTTGTTTCTAGAAAAAAAAAATGAAATTAACGTGGAGGTTTTAATTAAAACTTTGTGTGGACATGTCCTTATTTCCTTGGCTGAAGACATGAGGCCATTTTAAAGCCCGGGCAGTGAAGACGAGGTTTCAGGGATGGAGGTCTGTACCGAGCCTGTGAAATGCTTCTCTACATGCTACATGCTACATGCTACATGCTACGTGCGGTATCTGGCTCCAGATGCACGCGCGATCGCTCATCCATCTTTCTCTCCTTCCGTCCCTGACTCTGACTCTATCTCCTCCTTCCTCCCGCTCCCTCTCACTCCTCTCCAGCTGTTCTCCCCCTCCCGGTGGACGCCGTCAAGCCGGTCCGCTTCGGTGACACGTTTACAGGATATCCAGGCTGAACTGTGACCTCTGATCCGGGCTCTGGCCCCAAACTGTCACATGATTTAAAGCAGCAAATAAATTTGCAGCAAATTACCTGTCAAACACCTGCTGGTGAAGATGTTAAAAGTCTCGTCTTACCAAGGAACAGCTGGGAGCGGAGATAAATAGGAGCGTTTCCATTTGACCGGATATCAGTACTTAACAGCCCCGGCCTCTTTTTTACCACCCAGAGATTCTGTCAATATCATAACGCATCATCTCTGCTCGGCTGCGGAGGAAATTGTAAGTGACACGCGAGCTGTCAAAGGCAGTGTTCTACGTGGGACAAATACGCTTAGCCTTCAGCTGAAATAATCAGTGTTGACAAGAGGAGAGCCGGTGCGGTCGTCTCCAGTCGGGACGCGTCGTTCGCTTCACCTCCTAATTGCTCTTGCTTATGTGATTAACGAACTGGAGCCCGTTAGGATTTGAGAAAATACAGTTTATTTAGGGAAACGAAAGTGTTGCTGGCGTTTTTGTAGTAGAGCAGTAAAGCCCGGCGTCCACATGGATGCACTCACGTGCCACAAGCGTCCGCTGCGGTTTCCCGGGTCACTCGATGCTGTATAAATAAACCGAATAGGTTTTAATTGTTACAGTTACAGTGTGATTGGTAATTGGAGCGTTCCGCGGTCACTGTGACCGTTCTGCCAGCACTTTGTTCGGCTCTGCCCGCTGTAAATACCACCTGTTTGTAGAAAACACATTAAGGCTCAAAATGAAAGGTAATATCCAATGACCTTTTGCATAGGTCCTATCTACATTATTCAAGCTGAGCACAGACAGGATTTGATGCAAAACCGGCTAAACGATGCAGCCGAGTCATGTTTTATTCATCGTCCCGCTGCTTCATGAGCTGCAACCTCCCCAAAAAACAAATGTTCAGAGGTTTTCATAGAAACAGTGAAATAAAACATCTGCTTAAAATAAGCTTATAATAGTATTTTAAATGAATGTTGTCAGCTCTGAATTATTTAGCAGTTTCACACCACTTCTGTGTATAATTGTACATTTTAACAAAAGGCGAGAGCAGGAAACTCTTTGCTTCGCTCCTTTGAGGAATGCTGACTGCGCACAGACGACTGGATTTAAAAAACACCACATACACTTATTAAGTTACGTACAATTAAAAACATACACTCACGCGGTTCTGAACTGCATAAAGCACCCAGCTGGTGTAACTTGAGAGATGTGCGGTAAAGCTCATTATTAATTCATTCTGGCCATTGCTCAAAGACCGGAGAAAACCAAAGGGCTGAATATAGAGTACTCAGGTGTAGAGGGTGTTGTTTAACAGCAAACATCTGCATTAAACATCTGGAGATGGGAAAATGTGTTTGTGGTGCACGGAGAATCATCCCATGCAACTCTCTAGAACTCAACACAAACACAATCACAGATTACTGTACGTGTTTACAACTACAAACTTATATTTCATTATATAGAATATTACTTTACGCCGCTCAGCTAAACACACAGCTAGTCTTTATAATATTGTTTGACATGAGCTGTGACGCTGGTGAGGACTGGAGCAGGCATTTACTCCTGTGATGGCTACTTGATGTCTGCATTGTTTAATGAAATAACACGGCGATGAGGAGAGTGAGGCAGAGACGGGGGTGGGGGTGGGGGTGGTGGCAGAGTGTGTTCCTGCCAAAATGATCAGCCATGTATTTTATGGCTGATGATTGATCTTGGCTTAATGCACTCAACTCGGAGGCCGTTATCATTAGCTAATGGAAGCGTAGGCTACTGAACACGGAGCCTTGATCAGATAATTTCACAATGCTATTAATTATATACGTATAAATATTGACATAGTTCAATAGATATAAGCATTTTGTAACAATATCTTTGGCCAGTGAGTACTGTCTGCATCTGTTGTCTAACCTGAGGCAGCGCTGACCTTTGACCTCGTCTCTCATCATTCCTTGCAGCAACACTCCAAACTCAACGAAGCTCTAATTGAACCAGAGTCAGTTTGGTTTATGATGAAGCTACTGGTTGTAATGAAAAGCATCAGGTGCTGTTGACGAGACCCCACAAAAACAACAGCGCTTGTATGAAAAAGGAACGTGAGCTTGTTCTCCAGGTCTAAATGTCTTGCATTCACACGGTGCCGGAACATCACACGACTGACAAAGTATGTTCTACGCAGGCTCTGAGAACAGTGTTGGTATTAAATGTGCTTTTTCTTTCATTCGTTTTTGATTATTACACCGAGACGAGCTTCATACAGAGCTAAAGCAAAAACAGATTATAGCCGAGCACTGATTGATTCTCGGGCATTTTAGATCCCGCCAGACGTTGGAGACGCTCTGGATTCTTCAACTTTAAAACGTATTACCTCGCACAGTCATTCATTATAGTGCAACAAGGAACTCGAATGCGAGTTATATGAAGCACTTTGTCATGTACAGGCACACGGCGTTATCTCCATCAGTGAGTCAGCCAGAGGAATTGATATGCATTCTACTGTGACTGGCTGCTTATTGTTCTAGAGTGAAACCCCCGCGGGGCCCACACAGTGTCTGTCTGCTCCATGTCACCCCCGACAGGCTGTAGAACATCCACTGATTCTCATCTCACGTGCCTGCTTCTGTGCGTCTTCAAGCCCGTCTCAGCGGGGCCCGGCGATGTAACCCCAGCC
This sequence comes from Betta splendens, assembly GCF_900634795.4. NCBI lineage: Eukaryota > Metazoa > Chordata > Actinopteri > Anabantiformes > Osphronemidae > Betta > Betta splendens. Next base: position 24,263,338 of record NC_040889.2, on the reverse strand, counting down.
CACGCCCCTCCTGTCAGTCACTATCCATCATACGGGGTGTAATTACGCCGTACGGCTGCCGGGGCGTCTGTCACTGTGGCTGCACTCAGGTGAGGGCGAGGCTCAAAAATGCTGGAGCCAAGGGACAGGATGAAGACCTCCCAGTTAGTAGGAGGCACATCGGCTTCTTCCCTTTCACTTAGTTTCCTGTGCCTCAGCAGCCGTGCTGTTGTGTACTGTGTCAGTGTTTTTTTCCACTTCATCACAGGAAAGCAACTTCGAGTTGGACACAAAAAGTAAGATATCAATAGGTGGACAGATTCAGAGAGAGGCAGAGCACGGGCGAGCGAGAGAGAGGGAGGAGAGGAGTGCTTTGGCGGAGCGGCTGTCTCACATGAAGAGTGGCATGCTGTGACCATATGCTGGTCCAGGTGGACTCGGTATCCAGGCAACTGTATCAAAGCAGCGGGGGCATCCGCGATTGAATCCAGAGGACTTTTCAAACAGAGGAGTCAGAGAGAACAATGCGGCTATCATCTGTCGGCAGGTAGGATCACCTGGCCTCGCTGCGCCGGACTCTCCTCCTGGCAGCTCCACAGGGAGCTCATTCAGACGCCACCCCGCCTCAGGGACACACTCGCACAAGGTGTCTGCGGAGAACACTGGCGCGTCTGTTTCTCTTTGATTCGCAGCAACAAGAGCGTGTCAGCACATTCAAAGTGGCGGCCAGGTGCTCGCGACAGACACACACCAACTAAATGTAGGAGAAGGATGCACGCGCACTCAAACCTTGACCTCCCGGCGTTCTGACCACTTTTTTTTGTATATTTTGTCTGCTCGTCAAATTAATTGCGGCAGAATAAACACCATCCCTCTGATTAGTCCATTAACGGGTGAATAAATGATGTGCAGAAGTGTGTTTTTAAAGCGCGTGGGGTCAAGTATGAGTCATCACACAGACGGCTGTGCATGTTGCAGGCCGTGCCAACAGGGAGAAGAGCCCAAGGTCAGAAGGCTCATGGAACCTTCCTGTTCCGTGGGCGACCGTCCTCCCAGCATCACAGACCAGACGCTGCAGGCTGCTCTCCTTTTACATCCACTAGAATGAGTTATTGTAAACGAACAAATTCTTTATTTCAGTCGGCTCGAACCCCTTCATGGGTCCTGTGTGTATGAGGCATTTAGGGACAGTAGTGTAGGTCACCTGTGGTTTGCCAATGACTTTGGCTCCGCGCTTCGTGTTTGTTATTGCAGCACAGCTGGTATTTTTATAATATGTAAAAGGACGACAGCCTGGCTTGTGATAATTTTCTTTTCTCATATTGTTCTTGCCCATATGGTCCTAGTTACTTGGGAACAGCGTATACTGTAGTTTTAATGTCTAAATGTCTAAAGCTGTTTCTTTGTCTATTTTTAAATCGTTTTATACTGAGATTGTTATTTGTCATTAAAAACATGTTTTATCCCACTTAGATTTTTTTGTTGTGTTTTTTGCAATTTGTTTAAAAAAGATTGTTTAGGTTTCTGTGGGAGCGTTGCTATTTAGAAGTGTAAAAGCTGTAATTTTATGCATTGCTTTGAAGTCAAGCTGACAAAGTGCATAACTCTTGTTACACTATGTTATTAGGGCATTTAAAAATTAAAACGCGCTACCCTGTTGGAGCACGGCATCGTTTCCCAGTGTAAGGATTTTATTGTGAAAATGCTGAAAATGTTTTCTGATTGTTTATTAATCATTTTAAAACGCTCCAAACATCCTGCCACTGAATTGGCTCCTCGAAAGAAAACAGCTGCTTAGCAGTAGATGGAACAAATAAATGGGCCTAATTGTGCTGATGAGGGAAGCAAAAACATGCAACAAGCAGCATTTCAGTGGCAAATTGCTACTTTGTCAGCCAGTTGTTGCAAAAACACATTTTCCATAAAGACACAAAAGGCAATTTGCACACAAAGTCTTAAAGCTTAACGCACCTGACTCGACGAGAATCCCTCGCACCCGTGTGCTCAGCAAAATAATACGGCCCGCCTCTATTACGTCTCATATATAATAATCGTAATGTGGCTCATTTTCCTTAACTCAATCCATCTGACGATGCAGAGCGAGCGGCTCCCTTGTTAATGTTGTGTCTAAACTAGAGAATGACGGATCAGCGTCGAAAATTCTGGAGCGTTTCTAAGCTTTCTGGAATCAAGCCCAGACAGCGGCGATGCCAAGTTGGGAGTATTCTACTGTAGGTACTGTATCAGACAGTGCAAGTCTGAAACGCGTGTGTGGGAGCTCTACGCTGCACATTTGTAAAACGGTTCATTGTGTAATTCGTGTTTAAGAAAAAAAGACTAAAAGCGATACTTTACATTTGATTTTGCCTCTTGGCTGCTTCTACTTCTATTAAAATACTGAATGATGCAATTTCATTGTGCGACGTGTTTTAAGAGCAGCTTGTAGAATTCGTCACACAGATTACAGTATCTCATTACGTATCTAAAGGTACAAGATGTTCATTTTCATCATCCCAATTTAAATACAGGCATCTGCAGACACCATCCAAGCATCAAATGCTCATTTTATGTTGTTTCATGCTATGAATCCTTTTCTCAGACTTCATAATGAACCCTAAGCCGTGAAGGTGTGCAGACGAGTGCAGCTCCCTGTCGTCTTCTCTGTACTGTCGGGCCGGAGTTGCAGAGTGTAATCTGCCTCTAATCTCCCGCAGTCGGGCCGACGTGGCTAATGGGGGACGAGGAGGTCCGCGCGGGCAGCTGCGCTACACGCCGACGCCCCGAACGCGCCGCTCTGTTTCATGGAACTTATTTCAGATGAAATGGGGAGAGATCAAAATGCGGACGCCGCGCAGCGCCGGGGCCCGGGTTTAATGAGTCGCAGGTGGGGTTTGAACTCCCGAGTGCTGCGGCCCAGAGCTCCAGAAGAGCCTGAGTGCTTTCACAGGCAGCCGGCCTCGCGCTGCCTCCAGAACACTCCTCTATGTGAACTGAGACGTTTCTGCTGCTGCTGTTGACACGGCGCTAAACATCTCAAGATGCACCAAACATCTCTGTGCATTTTGGACTTTAGCGGCTAAGCTCGGCAACAATGGAGGGTCTGTTGCGGATGAAAAAAGCAAATCAGACATGCGTTTTAATTTATTCTCCCTTGTTGTCCTTAGGCCATGTTGTTGTGAGAGATTAAAAAAAATCCTATCGTGTACACGGACAAAGGGAGCGGACTCGCTGAGGAGCGTGGGCATGTGTCTGACGTTGGACACGGTTAGCTGTAAATCTGCGAGATGTGAGCGAGTTCGTCACCTTCAGCTTCAAAGATGCTGGGGGTGAACTCTTCAGTGGCCCGTCGGGGTCACTTTACCCCCCGAGAGGGTTCCCGGAAACAGGAGAGACGAGCGGAGGAGCCGCAGAGGGCGAACGAGGGCCTGCGGAGGCACTGACCACAGGCCATGGGCGCTTGAACCTTGTGGTAAACTTGGGAAATGAGGTTGCCATCCCTCTCAATTTTCCCTTCAGCGAAAAACCACAGCTCATATGGTAGAGATTGATCCCGGATCAAAGAGAATAGCCAATTAGACACGGTCGTCCGTTTCGTTGGTAATCTCCCTCAGATCACTGGGAAACGCTGTGCAGGAAACACTTAGGTGACATCTGCAGGTGCAAATTTTAAACATTACCCTCAACGCCCCTCTTAAAAAATACAGTTCAGCTTCTCGGTTTCATTGCATACACATGCCTCATTTTAATGGATGTTATTACCATATTAGCATTACGGTGCATTTCGAAGAGTCTAGACGCGGACGGGCGTAATTTTAAGGTCACTTACCGTAATTTAGGCCAAAATAAGTCTATCGTTTCACTGAGGCTCGTCCCCGAGGACACCCAAGAACTCTGAACTCCTCTAGACCCGGGTGTTTGTGTATGCTAATCCATGTCGGGGAAACTCTAGACGGGTGTGTGTTTCAGTGCATCGATACACTTAGAGGGAAGACGCCGTTAAGAGGGAAAACGGACAGGGCTCATTGTCAGAGCGGGACACAGGAGACAGCAGCACCACACACACACTCACCACAGAACACGTGACATGCGATAAACACTAGAGGCCAGTTAAGAGAATAAACACGTACTTACACCGCGCCTTTCTGCTCGTGACGTGTCCTGCAGACGTCCCACGCGTGCAGAGGAGGTTACGGGTTTGTCCCCTCACAACGTTCCACGCCACCGCAGCCATGAAGCACAGGCAGGATATCAAAAAGTGAAATTAGAGGCGTCTTCCGTGGAGCTCTGGAGAAACTAATACAGATACAGTGTGCAAACCACATGACGTATGTATTCATTTAGGGTTAGACGCTGGATAAAATTACCGTGCAAACACAGCAGGCTGGATCTTATTATTGCCGGAACTCGGGACTTAGAGCGTGATTCATTTTATGGAACTTATGAGAGATGAAAAACTCAAAACAGCCTCGCACGCTTTTCGCGGATGCAGAATATTCGCGTGTGTGTTCGTGACAGCCGTGGAGGAGCATTAGACGCTGCATCGAGTCAGACTCGATGCAGGTTCTCCAACAGATGGTGAGCGGGCTTGAAAAAACGCTCACCGATGTACGACATTGCAGCATTTAGGGCACATTCCTCCCCTGGTGCTAAGTGACTGGCTTGTGTTGGACTCTTAAGAAGATTTTTGATACACTCCACAGCCACTGATGATATCCCCACAGAGGACAATGCTGCACTGACATGCTCACTGGGCCAGAAACAAGCTGACAGACTATGCCAAGTATTCGGTTTCTAACATCAGAGCGCATATCTCACAAAACAAGTTTCCCCTCATCCTCACTCCGCTGCTACACCCTTTACTCGTCTTCTGTATGTTTTTTTCCCCCTCCTCGTCTCTTGTCTTGAGGAAAAGGGCTCTTGTAACCCAACAGAGAGACACTGATCCCTGAGCACAGCATCTGCTGACAAGCCAGCCTCCCATTCAGCCTTGGCTGGAAGCATGGGCCGCCGAGAAACCCGATCCAGCTTGGCAGGGTCTCAACAATCGCTTCCTGCCCCATCCGGGCCCACACAGCTAAGTACTCTTAATTAAAGAGGTTAACTTGTCTAAGATGTGACCAGAGAAAAAAGGAAAAACGCCGAACAATCACATCACTGTTTCCTCTTCGCCAACAAAAGAGGTTTCCCCTCCGACATGGTATGATGTGAGCGCCGATACTTAAACAATTACATTAAAAGAAGAAGCGGGTAAAGGATCCTCTTTAAACGTCTCTCAATAAGAACCGACCACCCCACTTGGTCCAGATGGAGCGGGGCAGAGGAAACAAGGGTAGGAGAGGAGAGGGGAATCGCTGATGCACCCTTGGACGGCTGCTTTCCTCTCCCCGGTGCTCCGGGAGCCCAGAGAAACTGTAACTGGAGAGGAGCAATTTTATTATTCTTTTTGGTTGGTTGTCAGCATACATATTAATGAAGAGCTAGGTCATTGCCAGAGACATCTGTATTGGCCTGTGGGGCTGCCTGCTAAACGCCAGAGAAATTAGAAATGTAAATTTATACCCGGAGATACAATATGAGAGATTCCTCTGTTGTTTTAGGCTGCAGAGCTGTATGAGCTCCCATTCTCTGGAGGCAGCCCCGCGGAACAGGCTATTCATTGCAGATCGACCAGATTGCAAATGACAGGCTGTGTACAACAGGCCTGTTGTGTCCCCACAGCAAAACATGCAAAGCTCATTTAATTCAGCAGCCCCGCCGTCCCTCTATCCATGTTGCTGTCAATGTACACAATACGAGAAAGAAAAAAAAAAAGATCCAGTTTCATTCATGTCCTGGCTGACAGTTTGCATTTCAGGGGATCGGGAGAATAATGCAGACAGACAAAGAAATTCATGTATGCAAATGTGTGCAGAATGCAAAATTCTCCTCCCCTCAGATGAGGAAACGTATAGTATGACTAAGGTGTAATTATACGCCGGCGTGTTTGCTCTATTTCTGTAACATTCTACGTTTTTCTTAATACACTATTATTCCATTAATGTATCCTAGTACTCATTGTTGTCTCCCCGCAGAGATGATTAAAGTTTTATCTTTCTCTATTTTATCTTGAAAGCTTTTCCATAATTGCATCAGATATCATTTGGGAGCATTCTAATCCCTTGAAGTCAAGCTTGTGTATTTAAGCAATGGCACATCAAATCGCACGGTACACACAATGCGATAAAGGCAAGCCTCTGTTCCAGTGTTTACCCACAGCCTTCCTCTAAAGTCCAGTCAGGTCCTCATCGATAAAAAAAAAAAAAAGATGCTGTGTCTTACGTGTGTTGGGGTATTGATGGGCGCAGGCGGCGCTGCTTTAATGGAGCCTCTGTGGATGCGGACCTACCCTGCAACGGACCCAGACGTCAATTACAACCTATCAGATTTACCCCACAAATTTTCATTAGCGCCGTGGAGGCGCGGGCGGCGCCGGAGCGGCTCCCGAGGAGCTCCCGTTTACAGGGCGAAACGCGGCAGTTAGCAGGAGCGGTGGAGCACGCGTTGGCGCAATTCAGGCCCGCGCCCACAGGAGGCGCCGGCGCTCACGGGACCTTGAACGTCCTGGTGCGGTGCCAGCCTGGCGTGCCCTGCTGCCTTGCTCTGTTGCCTTCCTGCTTCCACCCCGCTTTTACCCTGCTGGGATCAATGTCCAGAAAAAGATGGTAATCACCGCGACAACATGAGCTAGCGCAGCTCATTAGTGTACATGCATAGCTCACACCGGGATTCCTGTCTGGGTTTTAACGGAAGCACATTAGTCCTTGCCACTGTGTGATAAAGCGCCGTCATTGATCCAGTCCTTGGCCTGTAGGGCGAGGGAGGCTAGAGGTAGCTGGAGGCGAAGGGGCCTCAACTACCCTGAATACTGTTTACCCCCCTCCCCCTCCCCCATCATCCACCCAGCATCAGCCTCGCTTTCTCCCCAGTCCTGCAGCACAGTCACATAATAAGCTATGATTGCTGCTCAATCTTTGTCTTTTTCAGAGACAGCCCATTTGAGATGCCTGGCCCCCGAATTGAGTCTGCATGTAAAAACTCATTACTGCTGCGTGATGGATGGAGCCTTTATTCATAGTGTGCAGCTGTAATAAACAATCAATGAGGAAACATGTGCAGCACAAATCACCCCGTACACTGTCTCACTAGCATCAATATTCTGTATGAGTGGTCTTGTTTTCCTCTCTCAGGGTCAATACTAATAGACCAGTGCACCGAGTAGAGATCCTTAGCACAGATCCATAGCACGAGGTGTGCTGAGGTGTGCTGCTGTTTGCACCAGAGCGGCGGATGCCCACAGGGCTCGCGGTCACATGTGCCTTAACAGCGTGGCACCTTCCTGTTTGGGAGCTGCAGCTCCTGTCGAGGTAAAATACAGTTCTGACACAGCGAGTGCCGAGCGTTTATGCCTTTTGCCCGAACATTATGGCCTCGCTTCGAATTTACAGCCCAGACAAATTACCCCAGAAACCAAGCATCTCAAAGACCATAAATATGTGCATAAGACAATCTTGAGAGAAGCACGTGATGAAAGCGATGATACCGATGATGAAGTGACTTTGACTGGATTAAAGGAATCCATCTTTCTAGGTGGCTATCCAAACACATTAAGATTGAGTACTTCTAATTGCTTAACGGACCGCGTGAGCACGGTCTCTATCGGGGGAACGGCTCCAGACAGGATGCAGCAGTGCTGACATTCATTCCAAGGTCTTGACAACACTGAGGTATTGCAGAAATAACCTGTTAGAGGCCGACACCACTTGTGATCAGATAACTCTTAATAAAGCTGCTAATTAGTGCATTAATGGAGTGCAGCAGCACTTAATTAAATAGCTGACGCATAATGTCAAAGTATAATGGCCCGTCCTGCTTCTAAATCGGTCAAATAAGTAATAAAATCTGTTAATGCAATAGGACAATGTTAAATGTTATTAGAGTAATTAATCGGAGTCTTGTGTGGAAGTTGTGCTCTGAACAGACGCTTTTATGGTATTTGTCAAGTCTCGGCCTCACTGTGAGCTCCTCAGACACAATGAGCGACTGACTGGGACGTCCTGCACCTGCGTGCGAGGACACAGTGAGCAGCCTGTCCAGCCTTTAGCCGGACCCAGGAGACAGCTGGCGACGCGTGGACGAAGGCCCCCGAGGCGCTCAATATCGGCCAAGTGTTGACAGCAAATGCGTCAGATGCTCATTTCACGTATAATCGCGACTGAGCTTCAGTGGTTAAAATTATGAATGGCTTCATGATGAAGGTTATTGGTTGAGACGCAGAAAATGAAATTTGATCGTTATGATGAAATGTGATCAGAATGTGAAAATTAATTTTGTGATCTATTTACAACCACCTGATGAATAGATAAAATGATAAGAGGGACTAGAAGACCGCTAAAGGACTGTACAGTCAGTTTAACAGGCCGATGCAGCAAAACAACAATAGTACCTTCAGCTCAACACTTAAAGATGACTCCAATAGTAAAAAAAAAGAAAAAATGTTTTATTCGTTTAATGAGGAGCTCGGTCTCACACACTGTAGTAGACTCACTTCAAATCACGCAACTAGTTCTTCAGTACGATATGAAGTCATAATAAAGCTCCTATTGCATTTTAATCAAGACTACCTGTAACAAAAGACAGACTAAACAATAAAACCTCCGTTTATACCAACCTCATGCTCTCTTGAAGCACAAACAAGGGCTGATTCTGTTTACAGCCGATAAAATTTAATGTTTAGAAAGCAAGGAAGTGGCGTAAACACGCTGTGACGTACAGTCCTATAAAACACACGACGACGCGGAGCGGAGACGAGGCCGTAACAGGAACCACGGGTTGGAAAAGCGACGTGCGTGTGTTAGATTCTCCTCCTCGTCGTTTACATCCTCAACAAGACACGTGCAAACATCTGCCTCTAAAGCGTCGTCATCTGGGCTCGCTTAAATAACGCTTGTAATGAAAATTAAACACGAGTAAACAACCGTCACACACTTAGTCCTTATGGAGTGTATCGGTTCAGCTGTCAGTCAAGTCCAAGTCACGCTAAAACGCTGACGTCTCCACGGGTGAGTGTGAAGTTCCAAGGCAGCATTTGCCGTTTTTTCAATTTAGAAATTCTAAATTTGGGTTCTGCATCATAGAGATGGGCATCAATCACAGTCACGTGGTGCGGTTCTTCAGGAACCGTGGTAATTCCTTATTGCCCCCGGTATTTACTCTCATTCAGTTCCCTTAAGTGGCCTCATGAATTTGACTGACAAACCACCATCCAGGGTGTGACATAAGCTCAGAGCGATCATCAACCCGGCTGACCAGAACCGTCCTGGGACCGCTCCAGCTTTCCAGCCGTCCTCCTGCAAACATCTTCTCCAGGAGATGCTCCTCGTGCGTTTGCGAGTGGCCAGTTCATCACTACACGTGTAACCGTAAAGTTCTTCTCCACCCGTTTACCCGAGCAAAGCGCCGCTTCCACTGCCAGTAATGGAAAACGCATCGCTTCCCGCTGCGTCTGAGGCTTCTTGATTTAGAGTTTCATAACAGACATTTTTTTTTATAATTATGACTTTAAATCCCAGTGCGCATTAGAGCTCCCGTGGAAAGTATTTCAACATATGATATGGCTCATTATATAAGTATAATCGTTCATAGGCATGTTTGTTTAATGAAAATAAATAAATAAAAGAATAAGCATTCTCCTGGTCCAGCTTGTTGTTGGCCAAATTGCAACCACAGAATATGCACCCAAGAATAAATTCTGTTTCACAAGTGTGAGAGCACAGTCTCAGAAGGAGGCAACCCTCCGAAAGATTAATGGTGCGAAGTGAGGAGGCAAATCGTGTCACCCAATAAAGTCGTGGTCGGAGCAAA
>NC_040889.2:24245959-24248459 GCF_900634795.4 Betta splendens | reverse complement strand
AATTAAGACAAGATAACGTCAGATTTAAATTTTTTCTTAATTCTTAACATATAACCACATCTAATTTTTGAACAATGTCTACAAAGCACACAGACACACACACCAGCTCCGCCAGTAACATAAAAGTTAATGTTTTATGGTTAATAGTTTCAAGCCAGTATTTCATCACACGTTTATTGGGTCCATTTCTTGACAAATAATATGTTTTGTGTATGTTAATTACACAGACTGCAGGCGCAGCAGGGAGCTTCAGCACCTCTGCCACACGTCGTAAGCTCAGTAAGTCGAGGCCCATGAATATCAGTAATTAGTGGCTTTTTGGAGGGCTGGGGGGGAGGCGGGGGATGGGGGGGCAACATGTGTGATCAGCAGCTTCATCCAGCATCCAGAGCCCACGAGCGAAATAAAAGGCTCCCCGGGCTGAATTTTCCAAAGTCGTCTGGGTTTTGTTTTCCTAATAAAACCTAATTTGTTGTCGTGCCTTGTTAAGCCGGAATACTTCGTTCTTGGAAAATAAAGGTCCTCGTTCACGTCATATCCCGAATATGGGAATGAGTCATAAAACAGTGCAGTGAATGTGATTCAGGCTTTATGTGGAAGTGGTGCTGCTGATTATATGCCCCGGTTGTGCACATGCGTCCGTACAGTATACGCACATGTGTGTGTGTGTGTGTGTGTGTGTGTGTGTGTGTGTGTGTGTGTGTGTGTGTATGTGTGTGTGTGTGTGTGTGTGTGTGCGTGTACGTGTGTGTGTGCGTGTGCGTGTGCGTGTGCATGTGCGTGTGTGTGTGTGTGTGTGTGTGCCCTTGCATGTATTTGTATAATTTATAACCCTCTTTTTTTCTATTCTCTCTTCCAAGAAACGGACCTCACTGAACCAAACCTTTAATAACAACACACTGTCCTCCAACCACTGACAAACACCACCCAGCTCCAATTAGGGCTCATGTTGAGCTCTCAGCAGAGGCGGTTGTAGAAGGGAGTGCTGGGGGTTGAGCGCATTAAAATGCGGCTTTGTTGTGCTGTTATGTGTGTCTATTCCAATATGTCATGAAATTTAAGGACCACACTATTGGCTTCACGAACGTTTGCCAAACACTACACATTACACACGCGGACACTCCACTGCCAGCAGCGTTTCAAAGCTTATGTCTGTTTAAAATCAAACCGTAAACGAATATAATGTTTGGTGTGATGTATTACCTTTGTCGAGGAGGTTTTAAATGTTAGATTTTACGAGGCATGGAAACGTACGAATCAAACACACAACGGAAAACCCAGCGATGATGTAATGGATGCTCAGTGCTGTAAATGGGTTGGAGTTTGTAGAACCGCTGATTGGGTCTTGTGAATATTTTATAGAAAATGCACCTCACACGCCATCGATCTGTTCCTTGGCCCGTGGGGCCAAGGGCCGTGAGGGGGGGGTGAACGAACCCCTGCTGTCACCGGGACCAGACTGACGCGTCCGACCAGAACCACCGTTCAACGGCCCCCAGCAAACGTCCGGACCCTAGCGCCAGCACATGGTCCACGAGAGCCCGCATCGCTCTGTGGTATTTAAGATTCACATCACATGGCGTATAAGCAATCACTCCATTAATCTACTGTCATCAGATTTAAAAAGGATCTATTACAGATAATTACAGACAATTAGCGAGAGCAAAGAAATCATCGTATAAAGCTTATCTACCCACGTTACATTTCTGAATTGGATGAACACGCGTCGTAATTGCTCAGCTTGTAAACATAACACGACGCTGGTAAAACAATGTTGATTCTTGCTAACAGAAATGGATGAAAAGGGGTAAAATCGATGAATCCAAGGTGACTGGGTTCACGCGCACACCGCCAGTCACTGGCTCGTTGAGAGGCTGAAGCCTTTAAAAAAAGGCACCTGTGCCTCAACGGGGCCCCAGCCGCAAAATGAAATATCCACATGTTCTACTAATTTGCTTTTATTGCACTACCTAAATGGGCTTGCGTTTCACCGTTGCGTGAAAAATAATAAACACTGAATAGAAACTGGGGACCACAGTGAAACCACCGCCATTATTTTCCCCCCTCGTTCGCCCGCTGTCTTTCGCGTCTCACCAGTCCTGGGTGCGTGGATGACGCTCGAGTCATGCCCATAGAGCAGAGCGGCTCTAATATATATTCATAGCTGGTATGAATGACAGGGGAGTGATGATAATGATCACAATATAAGCTGAAGAAAGCAATTACGGTCACTGCGACCATAAACAGTAATTGCAAAATTCTCTGTCGTTACAAAGGGAAACCGCAGAACGCTGGCCATGCAGGGAGTGTGTGTGTGTGTGTGTGTGTGTGGGGGGGGGTGCAGGACAGGAGGCAGCACACAAGCCCTCTGTTTGCCAACTTCTCCTAACAAGCCGTTCAATAAGCACTTTAAATTAGCGGCCATGGAAATGTGTTATTGGCTCTGATCACTGATCAGTCTTTTAGTGGTTTCTCCGAAATTGACTTTCCCTCCACAGTT